>NC_048227.1:70174511-70341652 GCF_002007445.2 Ailuropoda melanoleuca
TATCTTCTGCGCATTTTATGATTTGTTTATTTGTTTCTCGCATATTGAGTTTGAGAAGTTCTTTGTAGATCTTGGGTACCAGTCTTTTATCTGTAGCGTCGCTTGCAAATATATTTTCCCATTCCATGGCCTGCCTCTTAGTTTTTTTGACTGTTTTCTTGGCTGTGCAGAAGCTTTTTATCTTGATGAAGTCCCACAAGTTCATTTTTCCTTTTGTTTCTCTTGGTTTTGGAGATGTGTCATGAAAAAGGTTGCTGTGGCCGATGTCATAGAGGTTGCTGCCTATGCTCTCCTCTAGGATTTTGATGGATTCCTGTCTCACATCAAAGTCTTTCATGCATTTGGAGTTTATCTTTGTGTATGGCGTAAGAGAGTGGTCAAATTTCATTCTTTTGCATGTAGCTGTCCAATTTTCCCAGCACCATTTATTGAAGAGACTGTCTTTTTTTCCACCAGATGTTTTTTCCTGCTTTATTAAAGATTAGTTGCCCAAAGAGCCGAGGGTCCGTTTTCTGGGTTCTCTATTCTGTTCCATTGGTCTATGTGTCTGTTTTTGTGCCAGTACCATGCTGTCTTTGTGATCACAGCTTTGTAGTACAGCTCGAAATCCAGCATTGTGATGCCCCCAGCTTTGTTTTTCCTTTTCAACAGTTCCTTGGAGATTCGGGGCCTTTTCTGGTTCCATACAAATTTAAGGACTATTTGTTCCAGTTCTTTGAAAAATGTCCTCGGTATTTTGATCGGGATAGCATTGAAAGTGTAGATTGCTCTGGGTAGCATGGACATTTTAACTATGTTAATTCTTCCAATCCATGAGCATNTTCCGATCCATGAGCATGGAATGTTTTTCCATCTTTTTGTGTCTTCTTCAATGTCTTTCAAGAGGGATTTGTAGTTTCTAGAATATAGATCCTTTATGTCTCTGGTTAAGTTAATTCTGAGATAACGTATGAAATTTGGTGCTATTGTAAATGGAATGGATTCCCTAATTTCTCTTTCTTCAGTCTCGTTGTTTGTGTATAGAAATGCAACTGATTTCAGAGGATCGATTTTGTATCCCACCACATTACTGAATTGTTCTATAACTTCTAATAGTTTGGGAGTGGATTCTTTTGGATTTTCCATATAGAGTATCATGTCATCTGTGAAGAGAGACAGTTTGACTACTTCTTTGCCAATTTGGATACCTTTTATCCCTTTTTGTTGTCTGATTGCTGTTGTAAGGACTTCTAGTACTATGTTGAATAATAATGGCGAGAGTGGGCATCCTTGTCGTGTTCCTGATCTTAAGGGAAAGGCTTCCAGCTTTTCCCCATTAAGAATGATATTTGCTGTAGGCTTTTCATAGATGGTTTTTTATGAGATTGAGGAATGTACCCTCTATCCTTACACTCTCAAGTGTTTTAATCAGGAAAGGATGCTGTATTTTGTCAAATGCTTTTTCTGCATCTATTGAGAGGATCATATGATTCTTGACTTTTTTCTTGTGGATATAATCTATCACACTGATAGATTTGTAAATGTTGAACCACCCCTGCATCCCAGGGATGAATCCCAATTGGTCATGATGGATAATCCTTTTAATGTACTGTTGGATCCCATTAGCTAGGATCTTGTTGAGAATTTTGGCATCCATATTCATCAGGGATATTGGTCTGTAATTCTCCTTTTTGATGGGGTCTTTGCCTGGTTTGGGGATCAAGGTAATATTGGCCTCATAGAATGAGTTTGGAGTTTCCCTTGTGTTTCTATTTTTTGAAACAGCTTTAGGAGAATAGGTATTATTTCTTCTTTGCATGTTTGGTAGAATTCCCTGGGGAATCCATCAGGCCCTGGAGCTTTGTTTTTTGGAAGGTTTTTAATCACTGCTTCAATCTCTTCATAATTAATTGGTCTGTTTAAAAAAATTAATTTCTTCCTGTTTCAGTCTTGGTAGTTTATAGGTTTCCCGGAAGGCCTCCATCTCTTCCAGGTTGCTTAATTTATTGGCATAAAGGTGTTGATAAAAGTTTCTAATGATCCTTCCTATTTCATTGGTGTTGGTTGTGACCTCTCCCTTTTCATTCATAATTTTATTAATTTGGGTCCTTTCTCTATTCTTTTGGATAAGTCTTGCCAGTGGTCTGTCAATTTTATTTATTCTCTCAAAGAACCAGATTCTAGTCCTGTTTATCTGCTCTACTGTACTTCTGATTTCTAATTCGTTGATTATTGCTCTAATCTTGGTCAACTGCTTCCTCGTGAGTGGATTAGGCCTGTCCCTCTGTTGCTGTTCCAGCTTCTTGGGGTGAGAATATAAAAACTACATTTTTGATTTTTCTATTCTTTTGGGTGAGGCTTGGATGGCTATGTATTTTCCCCTTAGGACTGCCTTTGCATTGTCCCATAGGTTTTGGACCACTGTGTTTTCATTCTCGTTGGTCTCCATAAATTGTTTAAATTGTTTTTTGATTTTCTGGTTTATCGAGTCATTCTTGAGCAGGATGGTTCTTAGTCTCCAAGTGTTTGAGTTTCTTCCAAATTTTTCCTTGTGATTAAGTTCCAGTTTCAAAGCATTGTGGTCTGAGAATATGCAGGGAATAATTTCAGTCTTTTGTTATTGGTTGAGACCTGTTTTGTGACCCAGAACATGATCTATTCTGGAGAATGTTCCATGTGCATTCGAGTAGAATGAGTATTCTTTTGTTCTGGGGTGTAGTGTTCTATAAATATCTATGAGGTCCATCTTGTCTAGTATGGCATTCAAAGCTCTTGTTTCTTTGTTGATTTTCTGCTTAGGTGATCTATCCATTGCTGATAGTGGACTGTTGAGGTCCTCTACTATTAACGTATTTTTATCTATATGTCTCTTTATTCTGGTTAAAAGTTGGCTTGTGTATCTTGCTGCTCCCCTGTTGGGGGCATAGATATTTATAATTGTCATATCAACTTGTTGGATACATCAAGAATAACATAGTGCCGTTCTGTATCTCTAACTATAGTCTTTAGTTTAAAATCCAATCTGTCTGATATGAGAATTGCTACCCCAGCTTTCTTTTGAGGTCCATTGGCATGAAAGATGGTTTTCCATCCCTTCACTTTTAGTCCGGATGTATCTTTAGGTTCAAAATGAGTCTCTTGTAGACAGCAAATGGATGGGTCATGTCTTTTTATCCAATCTGCAACCCTGTGGCGTTTTATGGGAGNGCAACCCTGTGGCATTTTATGGGAGCATTTAGGCCATCACATTGAGAGTGATTATTGAGAGATATGATTTTAATGATGTCATGTTGCCTGTAAAGTCTTTGTTTCTACAGATTGTAACTTTCTGTTCTGTATCACACTCGGGGCGTTTTTACTTTTATAGAACCCCCCTTAATCTCTCCTGTAGGGCTGGTTTCATGGTTACGAAATTGGTCAGTGACTGGTGATTTTGGAAGGTCCTTATCTCTCCATCAATTCTGAATGACAGCCTTGCCTGATAAAAGATCCTTGGCTGCATGTTTTTTCTCTGAAAGAGCTTTAAAAATGCCCCCCAACCCTTTCTCTCATTCCAGGCCTGTGTAGACAGGTCTGACATAACCCTGCTACTTTTGCCTTGGTACGTGAGAAATTTCTTTGCCCTGGCCACTTTCAATACTATATCCTTGGATCTAATATTTGCGAATTGCACTATGACGTGACATGGCGTAGGTTTGTCGTGGTTGAGCTTGGGAGGGGTCCTCTCTGCCTCTTGGACATGAATGCTTGTTTCCTTTGCTAGATTAGGGAAGTTTTCAGCTACAATTTGTTCAAGTATCTCTTTTAGACCTCTGTTTTTCTCCATCCCCTCGGGGATGCCGATGATTCTGACATTGGAACGTTTCATTGAGTCAGTAATCTCCCGTAACCTACATTCTTGAGACTGGATTTTTTTGAGCCAAGTTTCTATTTTAGCTTTCTCTTCTACCAACCCATCCTCCAATTTGCTGATTTGTTCTTCTGCCTCATTTACCCTGGCCGTCAGAGCATCTAGTTTTGACCGCATTTGATTCATAGCATTTTTAATTTCTGCAAGATTCGCTCTCATTTCTGCCCTTAGAGATTCTATATTCTTGTTAATATTTTCATTAATATTTTTTTCAAGTCTACACATCATCTTGACCATTGTTACTCTGAACTCCATTTCTGATAATTTGGTTATATCCATATCCATCAGTTCTGTGCAGAGGCCACAGACTCATTGTCTTTTCTTTGGTGGGGGGGGGGGGAATTTCTCCTTGTCATTCTGTTGAGGAGAGGTTGCGGGTTGTCCAGAGCCCAAATTATTGACCAGAACCCATGGAGTGTGCACTTGTTTTATAGGGACCTTAGGGATGTGGGCTTTTTGATTTTTCAGCCTGCCTTCTGGGGGAGGGACCTGCCACGCTGATACTCAGGCAACCCTCTTTGGTTAGAGTCTCCCTGTCCTCTGTGAGGGGGAATGGGGATGGGCACACTGTGAGCTGGTATTTCCAGGCTTTTTTTCTCTGGCGGCTTTCCCTGGTGGTTTGCTGTGCCTCTTCTGAGAGTCAGAGTGGCAGTGGCCGAATCCCAGCCTCTGTGTCAGAACAGAGAGATTGTAGGCCGCTCTCCACTGAGCTCTCCTGGCCACTTTAACTCTGTTTCTGTTGGTGCTGCTAAACCCTACAGCATCCCGGCATGTGCGCCCCACAGCCGGCGTCCCAGCCCTCACTTCCAGGGTCGGCTCATCTCTGTCCTTTGTGTTTCTAACACCGCCAGCCGCCAGCCACGCCCACGCGCTCCGGAGCTCTGTTTCAGTTTGGTTCACGCGCACTCCAGAGCTCCAGTTGTCAGACTGGTCGTGCGCATTCCCAGGCTCACGGACTCAGTCTGCTCTCTCGCGAGTGCCAGTCCACGAGTCAGCCCGCTCCCCAGTGCAGGTGACTATCGCTTCCTGGCACCCGAACGCAGAGGCTCCCTCCCCCTTCCATTTATCTTCCGATATCTGTGCACAGATTCACGGCGCCCGCTTCATACCTCAATACTCAGTGTTGGAGATGTTCATTTGTAGAGATCCAGATGTATCTTCCTGTGTCTCAGGCTGATTCTGTAGGTGTTCAGGATGGTCTGGTACCTACCCAGCTCGACTCAGGGGACCAGCTGAAAAAGGGGACCCCTACTCCCCCACCATCTTAACTCTGAATCACCTCACTTAAGCTTTAAAAGAACACAGACTGAAAATTAAAGGATAGAAAGTCATTTCAAGCAAATGGTTAACAACAACAAAACAGGGTTAGCCCTACTTACATCAGACAAATAGACTTTAAACTAAATACGGTAAAAAGAGACAAAGTCATTATATAATGATGAAGGGGTCAATAATAAGACATAACGATTGTAAAAGTGTATGTTTCCAATATTGGAGCACTGAATATATAAAACAAAACTAATAAATGTAAAAGGAAAAATGAATGCTTATACAATAATAGTTGATTTTAATACCCAACTCTCAACAGTGGATAGGTCATCCAGACAGAGAATTATTAAGGAAACAGAAGATCACAATAACACTATAGACCAAATGGATCTAACAGACATATATAGAACATTCTATCCAACAACAACAGAATACATATTTTTTTCAAGAGCAAATGGGACATTTTCTAGGATAGACCATATGTTAGGCCACAAAACAGGCAAATTCAAGAAAACTGAAATCATACCAATTATCTTATCTTACCACAATGGCATGAAACTAGAGATTAACAGCAAGAGAAAAACTGGAAAATTCATGAACACAGAAATTATGAGTAACTGATGGATCAAAGAAGAAATTAACAGGGCAATAAAAATTTTTCTTGAGGCAAACAAAAATGGATAACCAACATTTCAGAACTTATGGGATGCAGCAAAAACAATTCTAAGAGGAAAGTTCATAGAAATAAGGGCCTACAATAAGAAGCAAAAGAGAACCCATGTAAGGCACCTAACTCTATGCCTTAAGGAACTAGAAAAAGAAGAACAACCTGAGCCCAAAGTTAGCAGAAGAAAGGAAATAATAAAGATTAGAATAGAAACACATAGAGAACAGAAAAGCAATAGAAAAGATTAACCAAACTAAGGGTTAGTTCTTTAAAAAGATAAACAAAATTGACAAACCCTAGCTACACTAACCAAGGGGGGAAAAAGAAAGGACTTAAATCAATAAACTTATAAATGAAAAAGGTGATATTACAACTGATACCACAGAAATACAAAGGATCATTAGAGGCTACTATGAACAACTATATACCAACAAACTAGACGATCTAAAGGAAATGGAGGGGTACCTGTGTGGCTCAGTCAGTTAAGCATCGGAATTCTTGGTTTCTGCTCAGGTCATGATCTCAGGGTCATGAGATGGAGCCCCACCCTGGGCTCCATGCTGGGCAAGGACTCTGCTTAAGATTCGCTCTCTCTCTCTCTCCCTCTGCCCCTACCCCACTCTCTCTCCTCTCTCTAAAAAGAAAAGAGAGAGAGAAAGAAAAAAAGAAAGAGAGACAGAGAGAAAGAAAAGAAAAAAAAATGGAAAAATTCTCAGAAACATGTATCACTTACCAAGACTTAATCAGGAAGAATTAGAAAATATAAATAGACCAATTATACCATTTAACAAGAAATTAACACCGACCTTTCTCAAACTCTCCAAAACAACTGAAGAGAAGGGAATACTCTCAACTCATTTTATGGGGCCAGCATTATAATGATTTTAAATCCAGAAAAGGATAATACTAGAAAATTATAGGCCAAGATTTCTGGAAGATATAGATTCAAAAATTCTCAGAAAAAAAAATGCTAACGAACTGAATGCAGCAACACATTAAAAGGTTCATTCAACATGATCAGGGGGATTGTCTGGGACACAAGGATGGTTCACCACATACAAATCTAATGATGTGATATATCAATGTGATAGAATGAAAGAATTGCTAGAATGAAAGAGAGAATGAAAGAATGACAGAATGAAAGATGAAATGAAAGAATTGATAGAATGAAAGAAAAGGCTCATATAATTATCATAATAGATACCAAAAAAGCATTTGACAAAATTTAACATCCATTCATAAAAAAAAAAATACTCTTCACAAATTAGGCATAGAGGGAACACATCTCAACATAATAATGGCCATATATGACAAACCCATATCTAAACTCATACTCAGTGGTGAGAGGTTGAATAATTTTCTTCTAAGATCAGGAATAAAACAAAGGTGACACTCTCACCACTCCTCTTCAACATAGTACTAGAAGTCCTAGCTAGAGAAATCAGGCATGAAAAAGAAATAAAATGTATCAGAATTGAGAAGGAAGAAGTAAAATTGTCTCTATTTGCAGATGACATGATTTTATATATGGAAAACCTGAAGACTCAACCAAAAACCTGTTAGATCTAATCAATGAATTCAGTAATGTTGCAAGATACAAAATTAACATACAAAATTCCATAGAAGTCCTAAACACTAACAACAAATTTTATGAAATAGAAGAAACCAATCCCACTTACAATAACATCAAAAACAATAAAATACTTAGAAATAAATTTAACCAGGAGGTGAAAGATCGCTACTCTGAAAACTACAAGAAACATAAATGAAAGAAATGGAAGAAGACACAAGTAAATGGAAAGCTATCTCATGTTCATGGATTGGAAACAGTAATATTGTTAAGATGTCAATTCTACCAAAAGCCATCTGTAGATTCAGTGTAATAAGATTCCAATGGGATTTTTTTTACAGAATTAAAAAAAACACTCTTAAAATTTATATGGAAACACAAAAGATCCTGAAGAGCCAAAAAAATCCTGAGAAAGAAGAACAAAGCAGGAGGTGTCACATTTCCTGATTTCAAGCTATCCTATAAAGCTATAGCAATTAGAACACTACATTATGTTGTAAAAACAGACAAATATATCAGTGGAACAGAACTGGGAACCCGAAAATAAAACCAAAGCATATGTGATCAACTAATATTTGACAAGGAAGCCAAGAATATTTAATGGAGAAAAGACAGTCTCTTCAATAAATTATGCCAGGATAACTGGATATTTCATGTAAAACAATGAAACTAGATCTTATCTTAACACCACTCACAAACATTAGCTTGAAATGGATTAAAGACTTAAATGTAAAACCTAAAACCATGAAACTACTAGAATAAAACATAGGAATAAAGCTTCTTGACATGGGTCTTGCTGATGTTTTAGATATGACATCCAAAACACAAGTAACAAAGCAAAAAATAAACTACATCAAACTAAAAAGCTTTATACACCAAATAGAACCATCAATGAAGTGAAAAGACAACCTACAGAATGGGAAAAAAATATTTGCAAGCCATATATCCAAAATATATAAAGAACTCATATATTCAATAACAAAAAAGAAACCAAAAACAAAAACAAAAAATAATCCAATTAAAACATAGGCAAAGGACCTGAACAAACATTTATCCAAAGAAGATATATAAAAGGCCAACAGGTACATTAAAAATTCTCAACATCACTAATCATTAGGAAAATGCAAACTAAAACCACAATGTGATATTACATCATGCCTAGTAAATGGCCATCATCAAAAGGACAAGGGATAACAAATGCTGGTGTGGATGTGGAGAAACGGGAACCCTTGTGCAGTGTTGGTGGGATTGTAAATTGGTACAGCCACTATGTAAATAGTATGGAGGATCCTCAAAAAATTTAAAAAACAGAACTATGATCCAGCAATTCTACTTCTGGGAATAAACCCAAAGGAAATGAAAACACTAGCTCTAAGATATCTACACCTCCATGTTGGTTGCAGCATTATTTACAATCACCGAGATATGGGAATAAACTGTCTACTGATGGATGAATTCATAAAGAAGTTGTGGTATATGTATACAGTGGAATGTTATTGAGCCATAAAAGTGAGAAAATCCTACCATTTGCAACAACATAGATGGACCTTGAAGACATTATGCTAACAGACATAAATCAGTCAAAGACAAATACTGTACATTCTTACATGAGAGCTAAACAAAACAAAATAGACAAACAAAAATCCCACCACACCAAACTCACATAAGTTTCTAGGAGATCAGACTTGCAGTTACCAGAGGCAAAGGGTTGGGGATGAAGATTTGGAAGAAGTTGGTCAAAAGGTACAGACTTCCAGTTATAAAATAAATAAGTACTAGGGATGTGATGTACATGATGACTGTAGCTAATACTGCTGTTGAGAGAGTAAATTCTAAGAATTCTCATCACAGAATTTTTTCTTTCTTTTTTCTTCTTTCTTTCCTTTATATTGTACCTGTATGAGGTGATGGGTGTTAGCTGAACCTAGTACGGTAATCGTTTCACAATATATCTTAATCAAACCACCATGCTGTAGGCCTTAAACTTGTATAGTGATGTACGTCAATTATTTCCCAATAAAACTAGACAAAAAGTAGATACTATAATTATCCCAGTTTCACAGATGAGAGAACTAAGGCAAAACTGTTTAAGCAATTTGCCAAAGATACTGAATGCTTAATCATCACTAGATTGCCTCCTGACTAAGCAAGATAATATAGACACATGAAGGATACCAAAGTAGTAGCAATTTAGTATTAAAGAGTTCTACCAAAGTGCTCATAGATTTTCCTTAAATTTTATTTTGCACCTTGATGAGAATTTTCTAAGTTTACAATGTTATGAATTTGAATGATTACTTGAATTTCATGATACATGTAGTGACCTTTGTTTATTCTTGACGACTGTGTCCCATTTCTAACATTTTCCATTTGTTTCACCTCTGGGAATTTAGTGAGCTATCTGCCACTGTCTCCCTCCCCCTCTCAGAACTGTATCAAGACTACCAACCCACACTATACATAAAAGATATTTGAACAACTTGAGGTTAAACAGTTTATTTAACCAAGGCTACTTGAGGGATAGTAGAGCTGTTATTGTCTAAAAATAACACAAATTGTTGGAGCAGTTTAATAAAGGTATTGATTTTATGTCACAGCAGAAGCTTTAACTCATTTTTTCATTGAAAACTTTTTCTGGAAATGAAAAAAAATATTCTCTAGAATATATATTGGTACTCCTATTTCGATACCAGCTATACGTAATCAAACATAATATAAAACACCCACAGATTTACTTTCTATTTGTCCATACACAAATAGAGAAAGTACCTGTGAATATATTGGAAATTATCATTTATAACTAATTATCCTACAACATAATTTTGATTATTCCTAACAATAAGTATGGATTTAACTTACTATATCTTTTATTTGAACAATAAATGTGCTCTTTTCTATTTACTTTTTATAGTATATAGCCTATTTAGTACCACCTTCTCTTCAAAACAAAAAAAGAAAAAAGATAATGCCCTTTTTCATGTGTCTGTCTTTATTTCCAAAAGGTTTGTAGAATAATTAAAAAACCAAGTTCAATGCAATTTTGCTCATGTTAGGTTTATATTGCTAAATGTCAGAGGTATATTTCCAAACGAGTTAAAAGGGAAATACTATACTCTTAAACTTGACATTAAGATATCTGATGTTAGATTACATGAAAGTAATACTTTTTTACATTACTAAAAGTCCAACTTTTCCAGTTATATTGCAGAAAGCTTATAATAGAATGTTTCTCTCACACTGCAGAACAAGAATTGTCCTCTGAGATCCAATTGTAATAATTATTACTGGTGAGGATTCAAAAAACAGAAATAGCACTACTAGCACTACTTGCTGACAGATCACAGGTGGACTGTGGGTCACTAGAAGCAACAAAATTACATTTCTCAGGGCCATGGAATCAAGCACCGCAAAGGACTCTGTGCTCAGTGGGAAGTCTGCTTCTCTCCCTCTCCCTCTGCCCCCCTAAAATAAATAAATAAATCTTAAAAAAAATAAAAATAAAAAGATCTGAATATTCCTAGGCTGAGGTAAATTCTAAATATTCAAATATTTAGGATTTAAAGAAGTGATTAGGATGGACAATACCATGACTCACAACTTCCCCTTAACAACCCCTGGCCCTCTGCCACACAGAACCACAACATTCTCCCTTTCATTTATTTCTCTTGAGACATTGAACTCCTTCCTATCTAGGGCCTTACCTCACGCTGGTTCTCTCTGAAACACACCTCATCCTCCTTGTAGTTTTACTACCATCATCAGCTTCGTGCCCTACACTGAGCAGGGACTTAGTGAACAATTATTGAATGAATCAATGCATTTCCTTGTGCCTTGCATGTTTTCCACATGATGTTTCTGCGGCAAACATATTCATACGCTTTTAAATAAATATCTGAGGTAAAAAAAATGCCTTTATCAAACACCTAAACCCTAATGTGAAGAAGTGAATACAAACAAAATCTTATAAAATAATTTCCCACGTTCAGTCCCTGTATTTGTTAAAAGACGTAGGATTGTGCCTTAGAAATCAGAGCCCAACTCTAAATCTTAACTGAGAACCATTCCCATCAACTCTTGGAATATGGACAACTTCAAAGAATACATATGATTTAATTTTATAATATATTCTGTGAGGAGTTGTTGTGGGAAGATTTTATGTAACTCTGTTAAGAAAGGAGAATTCTGAGGTAAAAGGGGGGCCAAAGTAAAGAGATTTTTTTCAAATAAGTGCTTTCTCTGTAAGAGATTTACAGCACACATTACTTTTTAAAGGCTTTAAGAAATCCTGTAGTAAACTTATTAAGCCAGAATTTAATTTATACAACCTCAGGACTTTCTATCTCCTGAAACAAAACAAAACAATTAACATATATCACATCTTATAGATTATGCTTGGGGAATCACTATTCAAATATACTCTTTTTCAGAACATGATAACTAGGTGGTCTATATTTCCATTGAGAATAAAATGAGACAAAATGGGAAAACTGGATTGATCTATTACATGGGATATAAATAAGAGTTCCAAGTAAGAATCTCTACACTGAGTTTATTTCCCAAAGAAAAATTAGAATCTTACTTTACAAATAGAATAGATAGTCATCCATAAAGTATTTATTTGGGGGGTTTGGGTTAAAATATTAGAACAAACTAATTTGTCAAAGTAGTATCATCTTCCAGGTAAAAGGCAGAAGTATCAGCAATAAAAACTTTAAATTCTCCAGAATGATTAAGATTCAGGATAAAATCAGAAGTATGTGACTGGAGTACAGAAATTAGCATCCAAGGGAAGCACACATAGCAAACAAAAAACAAATTAAGAAGCAAAGGTGTAGTTAGCACACTTCCAAGTCAAAGCCGGAAGAGAGCAGAGGATGGCTAGTTAACAGCAGAAACATTAAAGGCAATGTTAAAACAGATAAAGTTCAGGTTCCTTACCTGATAGGTGGTGAAGGAAATCCTCAGCAAACTGAAGTGTGCCTAAGGATGGAATCCTTAACTGGATCTGTTGATGTCTTCCTTATCATGAATTAAAAATGAGTGTGCTTGAGCAGTATGGATTGATTCATTATAAGGTTTGGATATTGCCCTACATCTTTCTTGCCTTTTCTCTTTTTTGTGTGGCAGCAAATGTTGGTCCCCAAAATTAATCCTCTCTTCCACTTTTGTCCTCCAAATCCCCAACAAATTTCTTCTCCCAGCAGCAACCCCTAGTGCCAGTTTATGGTTCTCTGCTAGACAGAATATATTCATAGACACACATAAAAATGTAACAAATAGATTGAATATTATAAACATATAAATAAAGCACTTTATTTTTGTCTACCACTATCTCTTCTAAGTCATGATGCTACTTCTTTCTGTGACAGTGGAAGAAGTCTTGAATCTGGTTTCATCATTTCAGGTCATATTTCAGATAATGAAAAGTGCTGTAGTCATCTTAGTCCCCCCAAACTCAGTCTCAGTTAAGTAATTACTATGTTCATTTCAGGGTAACAGCTATAACATTTTTACAAATTATGTGATTAACTATTTGTTCTATTTCATTATTTTAGCTTTTTCTTTGAAGGTTCCAGTCATAGCTGCTGATCCCACCCTCTTCATCTTCTATATCTATAATTTTGTCTTTATCAATTTTAAATTTATTTCTCTTTCACTGGTTCATTTTTTAGTTTTCTATGTTTCAGCAGCATCTATCTATCTATCTATCTATCTATCTATCTATCTATCTATCATCTATCTACCTACCTACCTATTTATCTATCTACCTACCTACCTACCTACCTATATCTACCTGCTTAACTATTTACCTATCTAATTATGATAGCTAGATAGATAGATAAATAGATTTTTAAAAAATCTGGTCCAGGATCCAATGAAGGATTACATGTTACATTTAATTGTCATGTCTGTTATCCTGATATCTGGAACCAATCCTCAGTCTTTCCTTTTTTTCCATGACCCTGTTATTTTTTGAAGCATGCCAGTCCAGTTAAACTGTTGAATGCCTCTCTTGTTTAGATTTGTCTGGTGTTCCTTATGGTTAGATTCAGCTTATGCATTAGGGCAGGAATATTATAGAAGTAGAGCTGTGTTCGTCTCATTGTACCATATTAGTAAGCATATGATGTCAATTTGTTCCATTATTGGTCATAATGACTTTTATCACTTGTTTAAGTGATATCTGCCAACTTTCTCCATTGTGAAGTTTCTAGTTTTCTCTTTGCAATTAGAAAGTATTTTGAAGGGAGATATTTTGATATTATATAAATATCCTGTTAGTCAATAATTGTTTACACATTCATTTTTGTATCCATTTAATGTTTTTACCTTAATATGTCTTACTCAGCTGAGTGCCAAATTGTGATTTTCTAATTGCATTCTTTCTTTTTTTTTTAAGAGAAAGTGAGAGTGAGAGGAGGGGTCAGGGAGGAGCAGAGGGAGAGGGGGAGAGAGAATCATAAGGAAGCTCCACACCCAGCACAAAGCTCAACTCAGGGCCTCATCTCAATACCCTGAGATCATGACCTGAGCTGAATCCAAGAGTCTGACACTTAACTGACTGAGCCACCCAGGTACCCCTCATCATTATTTCTATATTTTATTTGAGCTCTGCTGCAAGTAATAGCTTTTCCCCACTTTTATTTATTTTTTACTATGTATACGCACACACTATAGAATCCTATTTAATGCACTGATAATCCTTTGCTATATTTATTTTGATGCTCAATTTGCTGCATACAGTAATCCCTCGTTATCCATGCTTTAGCTTTCTGCTGTTTCAGTTGCCTGTGGTCACCCGTCCTCTAAGCAGATGATCTGCCTTTTGCTGTATGTCAGAAGGTTAATAGTAACCTAAGTCTACGTCACAATGCCTACATCATTCACCTTATTTCATCTCAGTTCATCTTATCATCTCACACCATCACAAGAAGGGTAACTATACTAAAGTAAGATACTTCGAGAGACCACATGTACATAACTTATTGCAGTATATTGTTATAATTATTCTATTTGTATTATTGTTGTTAATCTCTTTCTGTACCTAATTTGTAAAGTAAACTTTTTAAAAAAAATTTATTTATTTATTTTAGAGAAAGAGAGCGTGTGGGGGGGAGGGGCAGAGGGAAAGGGAGAGAGAATCCCAAGAAGACTCCGCGCTTATTGCGGAGCCTGACACTGGGCTCAATCCCAGGACCCTGAGATCATAACCCAAGCTGAAACCAAGAATTGGATGCTTAACTGACTGAGTCACCCAGGCACCCAAATTTGTAAATTAAACTTTATCATAGGTATGTATGTATGGGAAAAAAATGTAGTACATATAGGTCTGTACTATTCACAGTTTCAGCCATCCATTGAAGGTCTTACAATGTATTCCCCATAGATAAGGAGAGACAACTGTGTTTAGTAAATGAGATCTCCCTTTTCCAAATCTGAATCCTACATCTTTTTGACATTTCCCCATCATTTTCTTTTCAGCTCTTTCTTATTTTCTGGCACAAGATCTCCAGGTTCATATTTTCTTTTATTTCCCCAAGGAGTTCTCATTCTATATAGTAGAAAATGCTACTTAGAAACCAAAATCTGACTACTAGGTCTATTTGCTGTTTTTGGAATACAAGCTTTCCTATCAGGCAGAGGAAATATCCATCCATCCATCCGTTTATCTATTTATCTATCATCCATCCATCCATCCATCCATCCATCCAATTATCCATCTATGCTTACACGCAAGCATTTGTATCTATTTCTAGATCTACATCTATATAATAAGTACCATGCACTCACAGTGATAACTCTAATTACAATTCAATATTGTTGAATTTGGCTGATTTTGGCTTTTGATTTTCCCTATTTGCAACTCCTTTTTCTAATAGTGAAAAATCTGGTCCCCATTATTTTCAAATCATTTGCCTATTTGCTCATTCCTTCTATATGTAATCAAACTACTGACCCAGTTGGCTGCCTCTTCTGCTCTGCCTACTTCAGCAGCCCCAACCGTCTCCTTGGCCCTATAAGTTTCACTGGCCTTGGCTGCCTCAAGAGAAAGGAAGTGAAAGGAATGGATAAATATTTTTTAAAGAGTGGAAGGAAGAAGAGACTTTTAAAAAAATGGTATTTAAAAAAAACAATCGTTCTTTTAAAATATTACTCATCATTGAATGAGTTAGATTTTCTTGAATTTATCATTTGTAAAAGTTTCATTTGGGGAGAAAATGACAAGGTCGGGTTGTAGGCTAGCTAGTTTTCATAGAGCACAGGCTTTCTGTTACAGTCATATTACTTCCTGCAAATATGACTTTTCTGTATAATTCTTTTTATAGCCCCACCTCTTCTAAGGAAGAAAGATGTGCCAACTCTAGCTAGTCCTTGCACCAAGGATCAAGATCTTGGAATATTATTTTTTGATTTCAAGATGTACCCCAATTTTCAGGAAGTATATTTTTGCTGATGCTTTTGGAGATATATTTTCACTGGTTCCCTGCTCTTGAGATATTTCTCTACAGATTCTTGTTTCCATTGCCTCCTTTTTCTTCCCAATGAATGTCATCTGCTTTTGTCAGTGTTTGATATAAAATGGAGTCTGGGAATTATATGTGTTTCCAGGTTGTCCAAAAATGGTTTGTGAACTTATAAAACCTTTTTCTTGTAGCTTTTGAATAATTCCCCCGAGCAGGGGAATATGCTGCTTTATGCACTCTTGTATAATAGTTGTGACGTGTTGGGTTCCCCAGGAAGACCCTGAGATGAAGTTTAGCATGAGGATATTTATTAAGTAGTGCTCTTGGGATTGATACCTGCAGTGGGGATGAAGAAGAAACAAGAAGAGGCAGAGGGAGAAGTTGTTCTGTGATGCACGCCCACCTGTAGCCTCAACTGACTTCATGGGGAACCTCTGGAGCCAGAATGACACTTTAGAGTTGAGTGGGGCCTTTATGCCCTACATCAATCAGTTGTTGATGTAGGCCATGAGAAGCGGTATGGTGGCCTTGGGCAAGAGAGTACAAGTCTTTTCTTGAAAATGAATCATGGAACTATATCATGGTGTCCTGGTAGATGTCTTCTGGGCTGCAGTTTTCATCTGATTTCAAATCTGTTCATGACTCAGAAACGTAAAGAATCACTGAATTGTTGGGCACATTCATTATGTGTATATCTTGACTGTTTTAATCTAGAAAACTAAAGTTCATCTGGAAAGCTTTGAGCTGAAGTTAATTTCTGAAACTACTTGGTAAAAATAAATATTGTGCTTTTACAGTAGGCAACTTTTCTTTACTTATATGTGAAGATTATGAGTAACAAAAAACCTTTGTAATTTTATCATACTACTAAAAGCCAAGACCCACCAACTGTGTATTGGTTTACATAGGTATTTCTGAAGTTTGGAGGTGTTATTCTGAGGCTTTAAGCCATTTGTACCCAGTGTCTGACAGAGTATTGCCTAGAACCAAGACGGGGCAGCAGAGGGCCACCAGAGCAGTGAGCTAGAGGAGCAGGAACTATCGATGAGGATTCTGATTCTAGCTTGGCCTTGGTGATCCAGATAAATAGAGTGTTCTACTTATGTTAAATACAAAAAGTAGTGCTTGAGTTTAAGAAGAATCAGTTATAAGCATACTGGGAGAACCACCACTTGTTCATGTGTAGTGCTCGTGGGACAAAAACTCTGAAAGAGGAAAAGCAAATAGAATACAGGTCATAGGGAAGCCCTGAGCTTGCCAGGAAGTGTGTGCTTCTTTTGGATCTTTGACCTAGGGCCACCTCTGGACTCTAAATCAGAATTACCATTGAGCACCCAGAAATAATATGAGACCAAAGACAGCTTCAGTTACTTTTCCAGAAATGTATTTATATTTCTTTTTCACTAATTCTTGGACTAGAAGATGGGATTTCAGAGTCATTCTTTCAAATAATTTTTTCCCCTAATGAATCAGGTTTTGCTTTTCTAGATCAAACTACCTTTTTCTTTCAGTTTCTAGTTTGACTTTTATTATTATTTTCATTGCTCTAACACCTTATGTTTTATTTTGTTGAAGTGCTCATTCTTTTTATTTCTCTATATTAATAATAATTGATGTATAAAAATTATGAGTTTGCCTACTTAAAGCTTTGCCATATCTTATACATTGTAATAGATGGAGTTCTTATTTTTAAAAATTTTCTCAAAATTTTTTACTGGTAGTTTTGCTTCTCTTTTAACCCAACAATTTTTTAGGACATGTTTTCCGTTTTCCACAAGAGTAAGCCTTTTGGTTTAAGTTATTATCCTTAAATTATCTTTTTATTACATTGTATGCAGAGAATATGGCTTTTATCATTTCTACTTGGCAAAATTGAAGTTTTGTGTCTCAGTAGTTGATTACTTTTTGTTTCATGCATTCTTGAAAAGGATATATTTCCCATGATAATTTATCTGTTTGTATATCTAAACTCAACCTCATTAATTAGGTTCTCCAAAATTTTCTGAATTAAAAAAAAATAAATGCTCTTGAGCTGTCAAAGCATGAGAAGTATTAAAATCTTATGTGGAAAATTGTGGGGTTATTTTTCTCAATTTCTTCACATTTCCATTAGATTTTATGTATACTTAGATGCTGTGCTTTTTAGCACGTAAGTGTTCATTATCCTGTAACTTTGATATTGGTGGTGTCTCATAAATAGAAATTTAGCCTGAAGTTCTGCTTTCTCTTTTTGCATGAGACCAAGAACTCCCAAGGAGTTTTCTAAAATGTTTTTCTCCTTCGTTAGAATACAAAATTCATGGGTCCATCCTTTTTTCTGAGATTCAGGTTTATGTTTCCTTTCTCTTGTCCTTCAGAATCTTTTCCTGAGCCTTAAATTTCCTTAATTATCTTTACATAAGAGGTGGTCTAGGCAGTCTAATATTGGCCTACTTAACTTTGACCTTCCTGTCTGTACTCTTTACACTGGGTATATAGAATCTTTTCTTGGGTCCTTAGCAGGTTGCAGGTTGTTCCCACTAATCCTGTTCTTATAGTCATTTATCTACAGTGGCTCTGCTGCAAAGGAATAAGATCTTTCCTATCCCTACTGTTTGCATTATTGCTTGCTTTTAATCTTTAACTATTTTCTTAAGTTGTCCTTCAGAGTCGTGAAGCATATGCTCATGTTAATAGAGAATGAAATAAAATTAGATCAATTAGTAATTCAAAATTAGTTACTAAATCCACTCCACACAGGCCTTGAGTTTTCTTGTTTGAAAATTTGGTTTATTAGTTCACACTGAGTCCAAACATCAAAAATTCAGAAAACTTGAAATGAATGATATAGCATTAAAAAACATTCACGTAGCTTAGGAATACTGATTAAGAAAAGCCTGCCTGCCATTTTGAACTTCAGTAGTTATATCACCCTTAAACCAATATGACTTCTCTGGATTTCTATGTTCCCCCTTTCTAACCACAGAGATTAGGCTAGTGGTGCCAGATGGTACTTCCTTCCAGAAGGTATTTGGAAATATTTGGATTTGTTTTAATTGTCACAATAACTACGGAGTGCTACAGAGCAGGGGCCAGAATATTATTTATCCTTCAATTCATGGGATATGGTGCTATAGAGAATTGTCCCAACCAAAATGTCGATGATGCTTCCTTTGGGAAACATTAGCAGATGACTGCTAAACTCCACTAAGCTGTTTTGGTTCTTTTGGTTCAAAAACATGAATTGAGAAAGAATGGTCAAAAAGAATTACCTCTAAAGTAAATCTCAATTCTGTTTTCATTTCAGGAAAACACTTAATACAGAAGATAATAGTGTTAGTATTTTATATTGTTTTCAATGTCCTGATTCTTGGACTATTGATTGATAATTGCTGGCAACATGTATTGAAAATACCTACATAAAAAGCTCATTATCCTCATATTCAGTTGTTTAAAAAAATGAACTTAAAAATTTTTAGAATAGTTTTAGATTCATCAGGAAGTTGCAAAGATGATGCAGGAAGTTCATGTATGTCCTGCACCCAGTTTTTAAAGTTTTCTGAACACTTTTTATCAGGGTGGTTTTGGTGAGAGTGGGTAAATGGGATGAAACAATACAACTAAGAGAATGAGACTTAGCTTTGCCCCACAGAAATAAGACTACACAAAACTAATCCTTTCACCTATGCTTCTATAAATAAGTCAGTTTTATGATGTATTTATTGAGACAGTGCCCAGATTGGTCCATGATGGAAAAAGCTCTTGCTTTAATAACCCACCCAATGAGATTAGGAATAATGGAAGAAAATTCCTCAACAGGCTTTGTATTTCTAGGTAGCAGAGGTTATATCATGTTCACATTTGTTTGTTTGTTTCTGTATTTTTAAAGATTTAATTTATTTATTAGAGAGAGATTGAGTGCACAAGCAGGGAGAGCAGCAGGCCAAGGGAAAGGAAGAAGCAGGCCCCACGCTGAACAGGGAGCCCGACACAGGGCTCAATCCCAGGACCCTGGGATCATGACCTGAGCCGAAGGCAGACACTTAACTGACTGAGCCACCCAGGTGCCCCTCATGTTCATTTTTAATATTCATGATCCAGGACATAGTAGGTGCTCAATAAATGTTAATGAAATAGAATTGTAATAATGAAGGAAGGAAGCAGATTTCCTCTCTATTTCAGCTCTTTTCTGTAAATTTTCTGTAACTTTTTATTTGTAGTAATTTATATAGCACAAGAAATAACTTTGAGCCTTTTCCCACATTGCTAGTTGCAAACCTTTATAGTGTAGCTGGGAGTTCACACACAAAAATGCTATATGAGATTATCTCTAGAATTATTCTGGTTGCTACAGAGAATTAAGAATTTACCTCTTGTCATACACATGGACTGTTAGATATGGTCTATTTCTATAAAATAAGTAGATATTACATTTTCTTCGATATGGGGAAATTTATATGCTATGAGATAGGTACCAAAAATATTTTCTTTATATACTAAATAAAACAAATTCCGGACTTTTTGGAGGTGAATTCTGCAGCTCATGAATTATGTAGATCCTGGTTTCTTTTCTATTAAAGATCACTTTTCAGTAATTTTTCATAGCTAATTACATATCTTCCTTGAAAGAATCAGGCAGGGGTAGTGAGTATCTGAAATTTTCACACAGCAACTCTTGTAGAGATTTAAAAGTCACAGAGGAAGTAAAAATTTTCCTCATAAGAAGCTTATGTATTACTTATAAATCTATCCAAATGCTACTATTATTATGGATAGTTGATGTTTAATGTTAATAATTTATATAAATGTTTCTGTTCCTCAAAACCCAATTCAGACTGGCTTAAGGAAATAAGGGAATTTACCTTGTACTTCAAGATGACTGGATCCAGGGATTTAAATAAAGTCTGCAGGATTTTCTCTTTTTCCATCACTTATCTTTTTTCTTTTATGGTTATAGCTTCATTATCTTCTACTACCAAAAGCTTCCTTCAAAATGATACATATCAGTTCAGTTAAGTACCCCAAGAGAAAGAGAGGACTTGTTTATTTAGGGATGTTACAAGGTATAATAAATACCTACCTATAGTCTTGCCTGTTCGTCTCCTATTTCCTATAGCAGGGCAGTGGACACCCATGGTTGGTTAAGCCTTGGTCACATACCCATGTCTTAGGTGGTGAAGACAAGGCACTGTGATTTTTTTAGCAGCCTACTTTCCAGACCAGAGTTGAGGAAGGACAATTTTCCAAAGAAAACAGGAACTGCAATACAAAACAAATATAGAAGAGAGGAAAAGAATATGGAAAGACTGGGGTTCCCAGGTGGCTCAGTCAGTTGAGCATCGGACTCTTGGTTTCCCTTCAGGCCATGAATTTATGGGATTGCTCTGGGCTCCCGACTCAGGGGGGAGTCTGCTTCTCCCTTTCCCTCCACACCCCCCGCCCCCACCTCTGCTCATCTATGCTCTCTCTCTAAAATAAATAAATCTTAAAAAAAAAAGTATATGGAAAGACCAAAACAAATCCAAAAAGATTTTATTTAGCCCAACATCCAACTACATTATAGTTTCTGATAACGATTATGAGTTGATTCCAGGTCCTTTTATGGCAATTACTCAAATATTTTCCAGGGGTTAAAATATCTATTTTAAGTATTCATATTCTTTGGAAAGATGCCAATGAGGGATATATTTAAAAGCATTTTTTCATTCCTAATTCAGTGGGCTGGACCTATATTTATTGTCTTTTGTGGTAGACTTTGCAGCAATGAGTAATTAGTTTCTTTTCTGAGGTCAGTGGATGTTAAATCTTTTGGTCTTGGGCGTCCTGGCTTTAGGAATCTTTAATAATCTGGGTAATTCCTTATTTTAAGATCTTTACCATCTATTAAATGCATTTTCCTCTTGATAAAATAATTCATTTAACTATAAATTTCACCTTTTCTTGAGGAGTATGGGCCTTGACAACTCGGAATGAAGCACTGCTTTATTTACTATGGTTCAAATAGTTTTAAACCCATTAAGTGATCAGTGTCCAGCAGTTGAATCAAACAATGCTGCCCTTCATTTAAGATTCCTTGAAAGTTGATGTTAGTTTCTCTGAATGCATTTTCTGTCTAGTTTTAGTGTGTTTGTTAGAGACACATGGATGCACAGAGGGACATAGGGGAAGGGAAGAAAAAATAAAATAAGATGAAAACAGAGAGGGAGGCAAATCATAAGAAATTCTTAACCATAGAAAACAAACTGAGGGTTGCTGGAGGGGAGGTAGGTGGGGGATGGGGTAACTGGGTGATGGGCATTAAGGAGGGCACTTGAAGTAATGAGCACTGGGTGTTGTATGCAACTGATGAATCACTAAACTGTACCTCTGAAACTAATAATACAGTATATTTTAATTAAATTGAATTTAAATAAAAAGTTTTTAAAAACTAAATATTTGCCATGATATATAATATTTTTCACATCTCTTGTATTTTAATATAGACATAATTACATATTTTATCCACTGAAGGACATTTTACATAAAGGTAGTAAATATATTGGTTTAGAAATATGTAAAGATTTGCATTGCAGACACTTTTCAGGGCATGTCTTAACCTCTTTAAAATTGTGGTGGTATCCTTACACACTAGCACTTCGGGATTATAGCTTTACTTCAAGTCATATATTATTTTGTGTATTTTGAGAAAAAGGAATGCCTTAAAATAATCAGATTAGAGTCTTCTTGAAATATTCTTTTCCTCTGGGAAAAGTTACTCCCCAGTCCTCCTATCTTCTTGGTGGAATTTTCTTTTTCTGTTCATTCCTTAAGTGTTCTCAAGTTTCTCTTTTTGTCCTCTTGTCACTCTCTATCAGAGATTAGAAACTAGTGACTCCATAGGCCAAATCTGCCTACAGGTAGTTAATAATAATAGAAAGCTTCTGCACAACAAAGGAGAGAATGAAACTAGAAGACAACTTACTAAATGTGAGAAGATACTTGTAAATGACATATCTGATAAAGGGTTAGTATCCAAATATATAAAGAACTTATACAACTCAACACCCAAAAAACAAATAATCCAATTAAAAAGTGGACAGAAGATATGAGTAGACATTTCTCCAAAGAAGACATAGCTGGCCAAGAGACACCTGAAAAGACGTTCAACATCACTCATCATCAGGGAAATTCAAATCAAAACCACAATGAAATATCACCTCACACCTGTCAGAATGGCTAAAATCAACAACACAAGAAACAACAGATGTTGGTAAGGATGTGGAAAAAAAGCAACCCTCTTGCACTGTTGATGGGAATGCAAACTGGTGCAGCCACTGTGGAAAATAGTGTAGGTGTTCCTCAAAAAGTTAAAAATAACTATCCTATGACTGAGTAATCACACTACTAGGTATTTACCCCAAAATACAAAAACACTAATTCAAAGGGATATGTGTACCTCTGTTTTCCCAGCATTATTTACATAACCAAATTATGGAAGTAGCCCAAGTGTCCATTAATAGATGAAGGATAAAGAACATGTGGTATATATGCAATGGAATATTATTCAGACATAAAAAATGAAAATTTGCCGTTTGTAACAACATGGATGGAGCTAAGGGAATATAATGCTAAGCAAAATAAGTTAGAGAAAGACAAATACCATATGATTTCCCTTATGTGTGGAATTTCAGAAATCAAACAAACAAAGAAAAAGAGCGACAAACCAAGAAATACACTCTTAGCTCTAGAGAACAAACTAATGGTTACCAGAATGGGTGAAAGAGGTGACAGGGATTAATGAGTACACTTTACATGAGCACTGAATAATGTATAGAATTGTTACATCACTATATTGTATACCTGAAATTAATATAACACTGTATATTAACTATACTGGAATTAAAAGAAAAAGCTTAATAAAAATAATAGTAATAATAACAGTAATAATTTGACCTTTGAAATATTTTGAAATAAATGTATCCAATTTAAAAATTGGGGAATTACACATGAAATCTGTTTTCAGATTTTCCTGTAAAACTGGACTGTCTGGACAACCTAAACTAGTATTTCCACCTGGTGATAGTTAGCTGGAGCTGTGTGCTGGCTGCCCATTTCAACAAAACATGCACTAGCTCTTCCACCAACCACTGTCTTTGATATTCTTAATGCACTAAGTCTAAGCTTCTTTTGTTGCTAATCACACATGGACTGCTATTTTTCTTACAATAGAGACACATTTCTTGATTTCTATGTTTCCTTAAAAAATTGGAAAATGAAAGACCAAGAGAGCTTCATGTTTTAAAGAAAATTGGAAGAAAGTAAATGTTAATGTGCAAATAGCAGGTCTACTCTCTCTCTTTTTTTTTTTAAAGATTTTATTTATTTATTCGACAGAGATAGAGACAGCCAGCGAGAGAGGGAACACAAGCAGGGGGAGTGGGAGAGGAAGAAGCAGGCTCATAGCAGAAGAGCCTGATGTGGGGCTCGATCCCANCAATGCCGGGATCACGCCCTGAGCCGAAGGCAGACGCTCAACCGCTGTGCCACCCAGGCGCCCCAGCAGGTCTACTCTCTTATCTCTGAAAATTTTCATTTACTCCCGTAAGATTGCACTACCATTTTTAGTATAAATGATTCTAAACTATATATCTCCCATTCAGATTTTTCCCTCAACTCTGACCTATATATTGCATTGCTTGCTCAGCATCTGTGCTTGAATATCTCACAGATATTTCAAGCATGACATGTCTCATGTGAACACATCATCTCACTCCTCACATTCACTCTTCCACCTGTGATCTCTGTTGTGGCAGATTGTATTATTATTTCCAATTATTCATTCTCTCCCACCCTCTAAGGGAATAATACACCTCTATCAGGTGCCATGTACTCATAGTGCTTTC
Organism: Ailuropoda melanoleuca; assembly: GCF_002007445.2. NCBI lineage: Eukaryota > Metazoa > Chordata > Mammalia > Carnivora > Ursidae > Ailuropoda > Ailuropoda melanoleuca. The sequence goes on from NC_048227.1 coordinate 70,199,233, forward strand.
CTTGGAAAGAATATACCTTTCCACAGCATTGATACTCGGCTTAGTCATAGGACATTCTGGCCAGTGAAATGTGAACAAAAGTGATGATATACCTGTAAGAGCAGAAGCATTTGCAATGTGTGGTTTCACCAGCTCCTAACTCTGTACATTGAGAAAAACAAATCACAGAGGTGGTATTCTCCTTCCACCTGGATGCTGGAGTGAAAGCAAAAAGACAACTAAACTGCTGTATAAAATATTTTAAAAATAAAATGTGTAAGTAGGGAAAGTTGGAATCCTCAAAGACCAGAAACAGTAAGACATGAGTCTCTCTCTAGGTCAGTGTTAGAGTCAGCATTTGTACTGAGGCCATGTGTTGCTCCCTAGCAGTTTAGATTTTATTTTAATGGGTAGATTATTAAAGTCAGGCACACTGGGTTTACTTGTAATTTGAGAGATTGGAGTGAAACACAGAGGCCAATCCAGGTATTCCAAAGGGAACGTGTTAAGGGGATGAACTATCTTATCCAGGAGATAGGGGTAATAAGGATGCTTGTCTTTCTTGTTCTTAGCCTTAAGTAAAAGGAAAAACATTCTTCCCTTGAGAATTCTCAACAAGTCTTCCATCTACTTTGGGGTGGGAATCATATACCCCAAATGCTTGGGAAAAACCTAGGCCACTAATTTATGTGAAAATGGTCCTGGACTACTAGTACCACAGGTTCCTGGCATTGTAGCAAACTAAGGCCTCAAAGAAATCCACTGATAAAGTTCCATTAAACCTTAAGGAGCCCATAAAAATATTTAAGACACACTTGGAAAAACAAGCTACCTTTAGCAAAATGCAGCAGAACGATAAAATGAAGAGTCAAGTTTACAAAGCTGGCGTACGTATGGATGTTTAAAGATACAATGTAAGTGTTTATTATATTTAACAGACTTGAGAAAGTTTCAGGGTCCTTACCAATCTTCTTTCTCTGGACACCAAGATAAGAAATCCTGCTTTAAAGAGTAGTTTTATTCAGGCTTTGTATCACATTTATTCTATGCATCTGTGACTGAGGTCTTTGCAAGAGTAAATGGTAAGGTTTGTGAGCAATTCCTTCTCTCATGGTATGCTTATAGAGATAATCCACCCGTAAAAGTATTTTAATCTTATAATTGGTATTAATGTAGTTTGTTATAAATTTACATTCGTCTTTGTGAAGAAAAAGTAAAGACTTTAAATGGAGGTTAAGTAACTCATCAAAAATTCAACCCTAATACACAATGCTAAATTGTTTTACATTCACAGAATTATCATTTTGTGATAAACCTCTGGATTTGAACTATTTGTTCCAGGCATAACAGCTTATTTTGAAAGCCAAACAATAAAATATAAAAAATGTCTTTTATATTTAGTTTTTGATTCCTGATCTCTTTGAGCTCATCAGTAAGCATTAACAGTTGTCACTTACAGAGAATAAAAGATTTTCAAATGATACTTTTATTTTATAAAGTATTTTTAAATACTTTATAACTCATAGGACAAAACAGCTAATTTTCATTAGAAAAATTTAATTAATTAAAATTCATGGGAAGATCAAGTTAATCTAAATAAGATAAAGTTGGAATTAAATAATACTTGAGAATAAGGACAAGATCTTTTCATACTTTGAAATACAACACAGAAACTTGAAGAGCAAATTATTTCCTAATAAATGCCCTTAAGAAGTTGCTTTAAGAACAGATAAATGACAGGGGCGCCTGGGTGGTGCAGTCGTTAAGCGTCTGCCTTTGGCTCAGGGTGTGATCCCGGAGTCCTGGGATCGAGCCCCACATCAGGCTCCTCTGCTGGGAGCCTGCTTCTTCCTCTCCCACTCCCCCTGCTTGTGTTCCCTCTCTCACTGGCTGTCTCTCTCTGTCAAATAAATAAATAAAATCTTTAAAGAAAAAAAACAGATAAATGACAGATTATCAGTTACCACATGTAAATGAGTGCCATTTACATGTTTGTTCATTTAAATAAGTCAAAAATCCTCACTTGAGATCTTGTTTATTAATTAAAATTTTAGTGAACTGTTTCCTCTTAAGTTTTTATGATTATTGGCTCATATTTAAAATCACTGTTAGGGGCGCCTGGGTGGCACAGCGGTTAAGCGTCTGCCTTCGGCTCAGGGCGTGATCCCGGCGTTGTGGGATCGAGCCCCACGTCAGGCTCCTCCGCTATGAGCCTGTTTCTTCCTCTCCCACTCCCCCTGCTTGTGTTCCCTCTCTCATTGGCTGTCTCTATCTCTGTCGAATAAATAAATAAAATCTTTAAAAAAAAAAAAACAAAAAAAAAAAATCACTGTTAATTAAAGGAGTTATAATGACTAGTGGATTCCCTGTAGACTCTAATATAATAAAATGTTGTGTCCTGCAACAGAAAGTATAAATCTCAAAAAGCACAAACATAACTACTTATGGTTAAGGAGCAAACCTCTATCTGGGCCCCTGGAGGACATAGTATAAATATAGAGCCATCTTTTCTGGTCATTTGGTCTTCATATCATCTAAGTGATTCCACTCATCCTCATCTTTAGGCTTCAGGCCAACCTCTCTGGGGACTGTTTTTTGCTTTAATGTAACTGCATAGGAGATCTCAAGATGAATCAAAGAATTGACTTTCTGGGTGTCTGGTGGCTCAGTTGGTAGAGCATGTGACTCTTGATATCAGGGTTGTGAGTTCAAGTCCCATATTGGGTGTAGAGATTACTTAAAAATAAAATATTTAAAAAAAAAGAATTGACTTTCAGTTTCCTGTGCCCTTTAACACATTCATCACTCATGATTCTGATCACTAATGTCCTGTCACTTGCCCACGTTCTTGCCTTCAACTTCTAAGTCTCTTTGTGCCTACCACTAAGATAGACTCTTGGATTATGAATATGTTTTCCTTTCTAATATGTTATAGGTAACTGGTCATAATAACCTTTGTCTGAATTCCCAATTCCGATTATTCTGCTACAGAACCCAGGCCTGGCCTGCTTTCATGTTCGTAATCCTGTCCCAGACCCTTCCATTAGTGTGTGTGGTGGGGGAAGGCTTCTCTAGCTTCTGTGTGTCCTAGTTTGCAGCTGTATCATCTGTCACTTAGACTTAGCTTGTGGCAAGAGCCAGGTTGACTGAAATTGAGGGGATATAGAATATTTAGAATCAAGTAAGACAGAACAGTATCAAAAAGCACATGAAGAAGTTCCACCCAGTAAGGCAATATTGAAACATGTATTGAGAATGGGAATAGCCAAGGAATGAAATTAGGGAGAAGAGACAAGGAATAATGGAAGACTGAGAGATCCCCATTGAATATTGGAACAGGGGAGACTCTTTCCTAGTCAGTCCTTTAAGTTCTTCCAGGGATATCTGAAAGATGTGCTTATTAAGGAATGGGGGTGAACAGATAGCTGATTCTCATTTCCATCCTAACTTACTCGGTGCTGATACCCTGTTCCCACCCATGGCCCAGAATTATACAGGTACCTGGACATATGGATCATCTTTAATATTTATTTGGTAGATTTTGTCTTAAAATCTCAGAATTTTTAGAAATAAAAAGATCTTTAGAAATAATTCCAGTCACTCAGAGGTTTTGTTTTTTGTTGTTGTTGACTCTTTATTGAAACATAGCATAATATCCTTGGGGCGCCTGGGTGGCACAGCGGTTAAGCGTCTGCCTTCGGCTCAGGGCATGATCCCAGCGTTATAGGTTCGAGCCCCACATCAGGCTCCTCTGCTATGAGCCTGCTTCTTCCTCTCCCACTCTCCCTGCTTGTGTTCCCTCTCTCGCTGGCTGTCTCTATCTCTGTCGAATAAATAAATAAAATCTTTAAAAAAAAAAAAAAGAAACATAGCATAATATCCAGAAAAGCACACAAGTAAGTGCACACTTCTTAGAATTTTTACAGAATGAGCACATCCTAACAACCATCCAAATCAAGTTATAGAATATTTCTAGAACCCCAGAAACTTCCCTTGTACTCAGTGCCAGGCATCAGTCAACCCCAAAAGTAACCACCATTCTGACTTTCATTAACAAAAACTTTAAAAAATATTTTTCTTTTTTAACACTTCCAGAAAATGTCCAAATATTAAACAAATATTCACTAAACACCTACTATATACTAAGCAACAGGGATTTAAAAAAAGGATAAAATATCAGCTCTGCCCTCTAAAAAAAGGAGTTGGCCAGCTTTTTCTGTAAAGGGCCAAGGAATAAATATTTTTGGCTTTGCAGGATAACATGGTCTCTGTCACAACTACTCAACTCTGCTGTTGTGCAAAAACAACCATAAAAAAATGAGTGAGCATGGTTGTATTCCAATAAAACTTTATGGATATGGAAATTTGAATTTTATATAATCTGCATGTCATGAGATATTCTTCTTTTGAATTTTTTCCCCAATCTTTAAAAAATATGAAAACCATTCTTAGTTTGTTGCCTGTATGAAAACAGGCAGTGGGCTGGATTTGACCTGTGGGCCTATGTAACCAATGCTGCTTTAAGAGTTCACAATCTAGAAGGAGATAGAAGAAAATAAACAGATACTCTTACTTAATACAGTCTTTTAGAGTAGCATATGCAGGTCTCTTAGCGCCTACCAGTGAGAGGAACTAACTGCTCAAGTATGTTCGGGGAGGTTTCATTGGAGGAATTGAGGGACTAAGGCTCTGTCTTAATCAGAGGTTGTCAGGAAATCTCTGGGGAGGAACCACTTGAAGCTGAGAACTGAAGACCGAGACAGAGCAGCAGCTGGAGAACCGCAGGAGGTGCCTCCCAAGCCAGAGGAAGCAACATTTCTTTCTTTTTTTTTTTTTTAAAGATTTTTTATTTATTTATTAGACAGAGATAGAGACAGCCAGCGAGAGAGGGAACAAGCAGGGGGAGTGGGAGAGGAAGAAGCAGGCTCATAGCTGAGGAGCCTGACGTGGGGCTCGATCCCATAACGCCGGGATCACGCCCTGAGCTGAAGGCAGACGCTTAACCGCTGTGCCACCCAGGCGCCCCGGAAGCAACATTTCTTATACCAGCCCTAGATGGAAGCAGAAGACATCACAGTAGCAAGGCTTAAGGTCCGCTGTAGCCCAGATATGACATGCTAATCTCTTCTCTCCACCCTTGTGCTGAACTATTTGCATTTTCCACATTTATCATGCAGTTTCCTACCTTTCCAAATATTCTCCCTTCAATGCTATTCATTACCAAAGCAATTTAATATTCCCAGCTATGTCATATTCATCCATGGTGACTGAGGTCAGGCATCAGTTTCAAGAGACCTTTCCTAAATGTCAGGCAGGTCCAAGTGCCTATTTGATTTGCTTTCCTGGCACTCTACTCATACCTTATTGTGGCACTTGTTATATGACATTGAAATTATTAAGTATGGGTCAGTTTCTTCAAGCTCTAAAGGAAAAGAGTGATGTCTTTTTACTAATCATCATGTCCCTGACACTTAGAATAGTGTCTACTAAGTGTGTATGATGCTTCATAAGTTTGATAAACTAATTGAATAACAAACCTGAATTACAAAGGTGACTGTGTGGTTTTTTGATGATCTGACTTGATATAGGAATTTATCATAAGAAATCATTAAAGCATTTCCTTATAGGAGAGTCCTCCTGAATGTCAACGGTCTCCATTCACTAACAGGCCTATTTTGCAGACAGTTTGAAATTCAGATCCTTAGCATATATCTAAGGGTGCATGTGTTTTTTTCATCCAGTTTTTCCTTCTGCATTGATGCTAGACTCCTTCTCTTGTAGAAGTGATTGTTTCTTCTCAGACTTTGTTTGTAAATACACCACTTCCTTTGTTGCTTCCTCAGCATAATCTGGCCTTTTTCTTCAAACTGATCTGAGTTCATGAGGAAAGTGTCAGAATCTTTCTGCTGAAACTGAACATGCTTATTTCCACAGCAGGAAGCACACAGGACCTATTGCTACCATGGCTACTATCTACTGTCATGAATTTATCTTTAAGGATTTCTTCATTAAATATCAACGGTGTTGTTGCGTAGATTTTCACAAGTGGATAATAATAATGTAAGGTCTCCCATCAGAGTTCTTTCCCATGAATTCCATATTCAGTTTCAAAACATCTTTCAACAGTTAATTCTTTGTTAGAAAGTTGATGCACTATAATCACAAGTTTCTTCTCTCTTCCTTGTTTGAATCTGAAATAAAATTTATCTCTGTCCTCAGACACAGGACTCAGTTTTTCTTACCATCATCTTTTACCTTCAAGGAAGCATTATTGGAGGTATACACATTACTGTATAGGGTAGGAATACATAATTTTTTATTGTGGTAAAAATACACAATGTAAATTTATCATCTTAATAGTTTTTAAATGTACAGTTCAGTAGTGGTAAGTACATTTATGTTGTAGATCAGATCTCCAGAACTTTTTCATCTTGCAAACTTGAAATTTTATGCCCATTAAAAGACAACTCCCCTTTTCCTCTTCCTTCCAGCCCCAGTAATGACCATTCTACTTTCTGTTTCTATGAATTTTTATAATGTAGGTACCTCATATAAATGGAATCATACAGGATTTTTCTTTTTGTGACTGGCTTATTTCACTTAGCATAATATCTTCAAGGTTCATCCCATGCTGTACCAAATGACACAATTTTCTTCCCTTTTTAGGCTGAATAACATTCCACTGCATGTATATGCCACATTTTCTCCCCCACTTATCCATTGATGGACATTTGGATTGCTTCCACCTGTAAGATATTATGAATAGTGCTGCTTTGAACATGAGTGTGGAAATATCTCTTTGAGACCCTATTTTTAGTTTGTTTGGAGGTGGGATTGCTGGATCAGATTGTAGTTTTACTTTTAATTTTTTGAGGAAACGCTATACTGGTTTCCATAGTGGTTACACCATTTCACAATCCTACCAAAAGTGTACAAAGATCCCGAATTCTCTACATCCTTACCAACACTTGTTATTCTTGGTTTTGTTTTTTGTTTTAATAGTAGCCATCTTAATGCACATGAGATATCTCTCATTGTAGTTTTGATTTGAATTTCCCTAATAATTAGTGATGTTGAGCATCTTTTCATGTGTTTATTGGGCATTTATATATCTTATTTGGAAACTATCTATTCATGTCCTATGCCCATTTAAAAAAATATGTGTATATAGAGAGACAGAGTGTGCACATACATGCAAGGGCAGGGAGGGGCAGAGGGAGAGTGAGAGAGAAAATCCCAAGCAGGCTCTACACTGAGTGTGGAGCCCAACTCGGGGCTCTATCTCATGACCCTGAGATTACAACCTGAGCTGAAACCAAGTGTCTGAGGCTTTACTGACTGTGCCACACAGGCATCCCTTGTTTGTTTTTTATTGTTGTTGAGTTTGGGGAGTTCCTTATATATTCTGGATATAAACTCCTTATCAGATAAATGATTTGCAGATATTTTCTCCTGTGTCATGGATTACCTTTTTATTCTCTTGATATTGGTCTTTGCACAGTTTTTAAATTTGATGTAGTCCCATGTTTGCTTTTGTCCCTATGCTTTTGGTGTCATATCAAATAAATCATCACCAAATCCAATGTCATGAAGTTTTTCTCCTATATTTTCTTCTAAGACTTTTATGGTTTTATTCTTCACTTATTCTTCAGTCTTTTTTTTTAAGATTTTATTTTATTTTTAAAAGTTTTTATTTAAATTCTAGTTGGTTAACATATAGTGTAATATTGGTTTCAGGAGTAGACTTTAGTGAATCATCACTCATATATAACTAAAGATTTTATTTTTAAGTAATCTCAACACCCAACGTGGGGCTTGAACTCACAGCCCTGAGATCAAGAGTTGCATGCTCTACTGGCTGAACCAGCCAGGCGTCCCTTACTTTTAGGTCTTTGATCCATTTTGACTTAATTTTTGTATATAGAGTAAGTAAGGATGCAACTTCATTTTTTGGCATGTGGATATCCAGCTTTCCCAGTACCATTTGTTGAAAAGACTATTCTTTACCCAGTGACATCCTTGTCAAAGATAATTTGACCATATATGGTAGGGCTTACTTCTTAGTTCTTTATTCTGTTTCATTGGCCTATCAGTATTATTGTAGCTTTGTAGTAAGTTTTGAAATAAGGAAGTTTGAGTCCTGTGTTGTTGTTCTTTTTCAGAATTGTTTAGGCTCTTCAGGATTTTTTGAGATTCTATTTGAATTTTGGAATAAATCTTTCTATTTCTTCAAAAATATCCATTGGGATTTTAATAGTGGTTGCATTGAATCTACCACTTTTTTCTCTTTCCCTTTCAGATCAACAAAGTGAATACAATATTACTTATGGTTCTAAAGGAAGGTTAGTTATATGGAGACCACATGATTTTGGCCAAATTAAACTTTGGAGAGAAAATTTTGGTCAGATTTCTATTATTCAGCACAGCTGCCTCAGTCAATCCAAATTCCAATCTCTGTCTTCATAACCAGAAAAAATCATCATGCTATGTGTGGATTCTTCTTCCCAACCTGTGGTCTAGAAAAGGCCTCTAGGGAGATAGCAAGGATGTTGTAAAGCTAATCTCAGTTGTCTTCCTTAAAGGGATTACAGTCTTATACTTGTTGGCCAATGTCTGAAGACCATTGTTTCATATATTTTACTCTGTTTTCTATTTGTTTATTGTAGGAAGGCAAGTCCAGTATCAATTTCTCTATTATAGTTAGAAGTAGAAATTCTTTAAGTTTTAAATTTCCACCATCAAGACTGATTTTGATCTAAGTAGTGTGTATATAATAACTAAAGGAACAAAAATAGTTTTCTCTATTCTTTCATGTTACAATGTATTTTGATTTTCAGAGCATAAGAGACTTCGTGTACTGTTTTACTTGTAGAATTTTCATACCTGTGTTTTAAAATCCTTGGAAGAACAACAACTATAGGTTGTGCTTATTTTGAATTTGATTACTCAAGTAACAAGAACAATTTACAACCAAAAACTAACTCAGGGAAACATTACCTAATCATATTAAGATAATGTCTGACTCCTACTTCCTTTCTCATACGTCTACCACCTCTTCCTCTTACTGTTTCTCAATTGGTATAACTTGAAATCTTATGTCAGTCATATTGTATGACCCTCAAACCTTCTAACGCTTACCTCTTAACCTTCTCTATATCTTTATTCATGTGAACTGGGCTTCCCAATTCTTGTCTCCTCTATCTACCATCTTCTCTATCCTTCTTTTATTCTTGTCATATCTTGTATTTTGCATTCTTTTGCCCATTCACCTGCTCACTCTTCCAACTCCCAATATATATATGAATTTCACCTATGAGCTAATCTAATTCTTTTCTGTTACATCAACAATAATACTGATAATAGAACCATTGTATATGAATTTCACTGATGATCTGATTTCTTCTTTTCAAAGAATCTAATTCTTTTCTGTTAATTATAATAACAATAAATTCACTGATAATCTAATCTATGCCCAGGTTTTTAAATATATCTTTCTATACAGATCACTGCTAATCACCACAGCAACTTTGCTTGTGATTATTATAGCCATTTTTAAATTAAGGAAAAGATTCAGAGAAGGTAGCTGGCAACTAGAAATACCAATATTATTTCTACATATATGGGATTAATAGAAAGGAAGGCCAAAAAAAAAGAGGTCCAGTGCACTTTCATTCATATTTTCTCCAGATTAGTGATAATCCCCTCCCTCAGCACACATTACCTCCTTCAGAATTCTCATAGTTGTTGTAATACATTCATAATGGTCAACTTTTCTCATAGTGAAAATAGCTGATCTTTGACTTCAGCGGTTAGTTATAGAATAAACAAGTTTCTTTTTCTCCTCTAAATTTGAAAGGCTGAATCAGACCTCAGTTTGTTTGTGTCTCCTTTTGTTTCCTTTTTTTCTCAATACGTGGTTTGGAATTTTTGTTTTGTTTAATCTTGTCATGGAAATCTCTTTTTAGTTAATCTATGTCTGCAAAATCGTTTGGTCTTTGTAAGCTGAAATTTTATTTAATTTTTATTTTCAGGGACTTTATAATCTGGGTGAGAGTTTCACTCATCAGACACTAACTCTCTAAGCAGTTTGATTATAAGTACCCAATTTAGAATTTAGATATTTATTTATTTATTTATTTATTTTTTAAAAGATTTTATTTATTTATTCGACAGAGATAGAGACAGCCAGTGAGAGAGGGAACACAAGCGGGGGAGTGGGAGAGGAAGAAGCAGGCTCCCAGTGGAAGAGCCTGACGTGGGGCTCGATCCCATAACGCTGGGATCACATCCTGAGCTGAAGGCAGACGTTTAACCGCTGTGCCACACAGGCGCCCCAGAATTTAGGTTTTTAAATATTCTTTGTAAATCATTGGCTATTTCTATTTTCTTTCTCCTCTAAAAAATATTCAATTATGGGTTCCTTTTATATAGTCACTATTTATTCCAACAATATTTGCTTTTGTTCTTTATTAGTTCTTTGTTAGCAAAGGGTGACATGTTGGGTCCATTACGTAGTTAATTATTAAAATGACAACTCAGATTTTGACCCTGTGGTTTTATACTGCTTAGTCTTGTTCATTTATCCAGTAATGGCATGTATGCCAACCATAGTTTGTGTGGTAAAGAAGTCCATAAATTTTGCAAGATGATGCCTTCTTCCTCCTTTTATACTCTTATTAGTTCTGTTTTTAACTGCTACCTGTTGTTCTTTTCAAGATAGTTGGACTTTGTGGTCATAGGAAAGTAAACTGGTGAGAGGTTAAACACGTAGGCTTGGGAATTAAAACACAAGGAGATTTAAGCCCTTGCTCTACCCCTCATTAGTGGTGTCATTTTGAGAAAAGTTCTTAACTAAACTTGGCTCTAAAGAAAATATATCAATAAATTTTTATAAACCTTAAAAATATTCAGGCCAAATATTCAGGTCTGAACATAGCATATTAAGTAAAACCTACAAACATTTGAAATGTGAAAATAATCTTTCAAAAAATCAGATACTGATTTTTTTTCCTTGAATAAGAAGGTGGTGCAGGGCTTTAATCTGGAAGGGGTTTTTGAGATCTGGGCCTGGTAAGAATGGAGTGTGCCAGAAAAGGGAGGATCCAGAGTAGAACTTGGTGGAGGTTTCCCACTCTTTCCTAAATTTATTTATTTATTTATTTATTTATTTATTTATTTTTAAAGATTTTATTTATTTATTCGACAGAGACAGAGACAGCCAGCGAGAGAGGGAACACAAGCAGGGGGAGTGGGAGAGGAAGAAGCAGGCTCATAGCGGAGGAGCCTAATGTGGGGCTCGATCCCATAACGCTGGGATCACGCCCTGAGCCGAAGGCAGACGCTTAACCGCTGTGCCACCCAGGCGCCCCTCTTTCCTAAATTTAAAAAAAAAATTATCTGAGTGGACCATCAGCTTTAAAAGGCCAAACAGAGAGGTGAATATAGGTATAGAGCAGAGACTGGCATCTGGGACAACAGAGTTGTTATTGGGATTAAGTGTGTGGGTAAGAGATAGAGCCCAGAGAGATTGCCCTGGGAGTCCATGAATAGAGTCAAGAGGTTTTGTTAATGTGTGGTAAAGTCCCAGGAACAGAAGTCTTCTCAGATTAAAGGCTCATTTCTCTTTAATGGAAGCATTCTTTTTTTTTTTTTTGAAGATTTTATTGATTTATTTGAGGTAGAGAGAGACAGAGCATGAGTGGTGGGGTGGGGCACAGGGAGAGGGAGAAGCAGACTCCCCACTGAGCAGGGAGCCTGACGCAGGGCTGGATCCCAAGATCCTGGGATCATGACCTGAGCCAAAGGCAGATGCCTAACCGACTGAGCCACCTAGGCGCCCCTAATGGAAGCATTCTAATTAGGGTTATAAATATAGGATAGTTTACTGTCCACTAGAAACAAGGTCCTCAACTGCTGGAAGCTGCAAACAGTTTTCTCTTCTTGAGAAGGTCAGTTTTTTGAGTGGCCAAGGCAGAAAAGTAGGGGGACAAAATTGTCAATAATGTCTGATGATCCCAGTATGTCATACTTCAGGGCTGTGGCTAACACAAGGATCCCTTAGTTGGATGCAATTCATCCTAAAACCTACACTTTAAGATGCGATCTTATCACCAGATCACTGGCCACACTTCCATCTGCAAAATGATGCATTTCAGAAACACTGGGGGTTTAGAGACTCAGCTTAGTTTGCAACAACCTTTATGTCTCACAACAAAAGAATGTGGAATAATTTTATGTTTTAATACCCACTAGGTTAAATATTATGTAGCTATTGAACTGTTATATGATTTTAAAATAACATGTAGACTGTTCATCTTCACTAACTTTATGTACAAATTAAGTGGATATTATGCTTATAACTATGTAAAAATGGCCACAAACAGGAAAAAAGTAAGGGGAGGAATATTTTAAAACATTATCTCTGTATATTTAGAGGAAGAAACTGTTCATTTGATTTCTTTTTTCTTTTTCTTCTTTTTTTTTTGCTTTATTGTATTCTTCAAATACTCTTTAATTGTATTTTTTAAAAAGCACTAATAAAAATAATGTATTGAGTGCTAAATTTGTACAAAATCAGAGCTAGGTACAGTGGGGATAAGAAGTTAAATTAAAAAAGGTAGCTTTTTTAACGCTCTGTATTGTAGTAGGGGGATAAGACACACACAACACAAAGTGAGGTAGAATGAGGTATGTGTTAACAAGGGCTCAGAATAGCACCACACAGAGGAAGGGACAGAAGGGATTATGACTACTGCCTGGTGTCACTTTTATTTATTATTTAATTCATACAGGTCAGCTTTAGATCAGTGAATAATGAAGCTAAATCCATAAAATAAATCTCTGTGTAACTTTAGAACATTTTATTTACCATTCATATTTCAGAGAATAAGAACCTGATTTCTGGTAGTTTATTGAATCTCTTTCCTCCTGGATTTGGAAATGTGTTGTAAAGGGAGAACAAAGGTAATTTAATTTCAACAGACCTGTTTTGACATGACTCTAATTAATTGAAAACACACCTGGGAATTACAGTGGCTTACAGACAACTCTCAACTCATTTTCTGGTCAAAAAAGAAATCCACAGTGCATTTTAAATATGAAAATAACCTTTTATGAGACTTATGAGAAGGATTTTAAAAGCTTCCATAGTTTGCTCAATGATATATAGACTTTCAATAGCTGAACTCTTGAGTTACCGAGCATTTCTGAAACATAGACAAAGAAATCTCTTAGCAAATACGAAATTTCATCCTACTCCTTTTAGAATGGTCATCTGACATCAAGATAGAAAGCATACATAGAGAATAATAGGAAAAGACATCAAATATTATCATTTCATTTAAATTTAGAATACAGTATTGTGATAGTTATATGGGTCATCTGTAGATATTATTCAAAGTGTTTCAATAATAGAATGGCAGAATGAATACAAAATAGAATGAAGCATTTTATTATTCAGTTTTCATCTTTTATTTTTGGTTATAAAGAGAGACAAATATGGCAAGTGCACAATAACTAAATTGGCAGAAAAATGGAGTTAAATAGCTAAAGTTTAAATTATATTATTCAGAATATATTAGAGTACAATTAACAGTATTAGCATTTTGGGAGTTACAAAAAGAGAGCACTTAAGCATATTTTGTACTTTGAATTCATTCACATGGAAATTTTAAGAAATTTACTTAAAGAAAAAGAAAAAAAAATTAGGTGACTATATATATATAGTTAAATAGTTAACATTGAATTTTAAAAAATGATTTGCATGACAAAGATATTTCCTCATTCTAGCACACAGGTCCATTTCAATACTATTGTGAGCTTCTGATAACCTACAGCAGTGACTTTTCATTTTCTCAACTACAATCCAAAGAAAGAAATACACTGTAAAATTACGGTACTTGAAGTAAGCCAAGAAGATAATTTAGTTCATTCCCTCCCTTTGAGTCTGAATCATGTGTCAGCCATCACCACAGATGTGAATCTCTTCTATTCTTAAAGCTACTATGATTCAGCTCATCTGTAAAATGAGGCTAATAAGATTTGCCCCGTTAGAGTTAGGATCAAGTCAAAAGGTGTAGGTAAAAGACCTAGTATGAGTATCTCATACATATGAGGCAGTAAAAAAGAAAAAAAGCAGCTATTATTATTATTAATGAGATGATACAATAATCTGTTTTAAGTGGAAAATATTTATTTTCAAGAATTTTTTTTCATATTTCTCTAGATAATTAAATTCTCCATGCTATAGTTCATATCCTACAATTAGCACTGGTGGCAAAGTCCTCTAATTTCTTTGTTCCATGGTTCTCTCACCACCCTTCTAGCCTTTCTCAACTTGTCAGCTCCTTGAGGTTAGGAACTGTCTTATTCCAGTTTCATCCCCAGTGCAGAACATTGACCTGGGCACACAGTAAATTCTTAGCACACATCTGTTCGGTGAGTCTGAATATGAAAATATTTTTAACTAATATATTCTTTTTTCCTTTTTTAGGCTAATGTCATTTTTGAAAAAGTAATAAATACACAGTTTGTAAGTCAAATATATGAAACAAAATATTATAATTTTCTGTCAAATTCTTCTCAGATTCCTTTCTCTGGAGGCAATCGTTTTTTACCTTTTTGGTCCTTTAGAGATTCCATCTTCATACAGATTTATATTTCTAAATAATATGCCTATACTCTTATATTTTGATTATTCGATTTTAGATGTTATCTATTGAATTTCTGATATGGTTGTTGAGGATTTAGCTCCCTGAAACTTCTGTAGGAGGCCAAGGCCTGGCCACCCCAAAATATGCCACTTTGGCCTGTGGACTGTTTTGAGTTGAAGACAATCAAGACTCTGAGGGTTCAAGAGAAGCTTTTGTTTCTCCCCTAACCATATAGGAGAATCTAAATTGAGGGTCTTTTCCAGAATAGGAGTTATTATCAGAGATAAATTTTATCTGAGTGACCCATCTGTATGGTAGGACAAAAATCTAATTATCAAGTATCTACTCTTCTTCTTATTGCCCTATGAATTGCATTCCTTCCCTTTGAAGTCCCAAACCCTTACCCCATTTTCCTTAGTTCAGATGACATACGTACCTCATTTTGCTTGACTGTCTTTGGAATTTCTTGTCTGTGTGGATTTCCCATACATACAAAACTGAATTTGATTTTCTCCTGTTAATCTGTCTTATGTCAAATTGATTGCTAGTCCTGCTAGAAGGATGTTGAAGGGAAGAAAACAATTAATCCTCCCTGACACTTTCATCTCCTCTGCTTTCCATCCCCACTTCTCACAATAAAGTTACATTAAAAGTTTTGTTTAGATTTAATTAATTGCTGACATTATTATGACTGTGTCAATATTTATAGTTGAGCATTTTAGGAATTTACTGAAGTTACATTTCCTTTTATGCTTTTATTTTTCTTGAAAATAGTAGCCTTGATTTTTTCATTAGATTGACTTCATTTAAACTTCTGTTAACTTTTCACAATAACCTTTTCATGCCATTTTCCCAAGATCATTCTTAGGTAATCCATCAGTTCCAATAATTTGTTTATGGAGTCATCCATCTGAAGACCTCCATGCTTTTTAGGGATACTGTAAAGCACTTGTCCTGGAGTTTCTCTTACTTGCCATGCTGAGAATTCCCTTGAGTTTCTTCTGTTTTCTTTCTTTCTTTAAAGATTTTATTTATTTACTTGAGAGAGAGAGAGAGTGAGAGAGAGAGAGAGCATGAACAGGGAGGAGAGGGAGAAGCAGGTTCCCTGTGAGCAGGGAGCCCGATGTGGGGCTCAATCCAAGGACCGCGGGGTCATGACCTGAGCTGAAGGCAGGGGCTTAACTGACTGAGCCACCCAGGAGCCCCAAATGTCCTGTTTTCTTGATCTCTTCTTTTTGTCTTTCTTTTTTACTGCCTCGTTTTATTAGAGTACATCTTCCAGTTATTTCCTGAGAAAGGCTGCATGGCATGGGAAATACAATTTTAAGAATTTGCATACATGAAAATATCTTTATTTTAACATAACACTAGAAGGCTGGACATCAATTTCTATACTGAAATGGTTATTTCTTCTTAATTTTGAAAGTGCTGCTCCATTCCCTTTTTAGAGGACAGTATTATTCCTCATTTTTGCATGGCATATTATAGTTCTTTTTTTCTCTCTTGAAACTTACCTTGTTATCCTGAAATTCCACTTATGGGCCTTAGTTGGATCTATTTTTCATCCTTTTTTTTTTCCTATCACTTAGTGGGCCCTTTTAATCTGGGAACTCATGTCTGTTAGTGCTGAGAAAGTTTCTTAAATTATTTTATTGGTGATTCCCTGGCTACTGTTTATCTGATTTCCCTTTTTGAAACATCCATGATGCAAATATTTTGCCTCCTGAACCATCTTTTATTTTCCCATCTTTCTGTCATTTCCCATCTCTTTATCTTTGTACTCTAATTTCTGGGACACTTCCTTGACATAATCTTTTATCATTACTATTGGGTTTTTCATTTCTGCCACCCTACTTTTTATCATGTTGTTTCCCAAATGTTCTTTTTATTGCAAGAAAATCTTGCAATGTTTTCTGACTTATTCAAGAATATTTGAGCTTTCTTCTCCCCCCCCTTTTTTTTTGCTTTCTTCTCCTTTTAAGGTCTTTGTTCCAATTATTGTTTTTGTGTCTATCCGTCATGATAGAGGCTTCCTCGTATGTCCTATTAGTCTTATCTTCTCATTTTAAGGGTGGGGAACTAAAGGTTGTCAACACCGAGCCAGCTTCTGGAAGCCAGGAAGGAAAACACTGTGGTCTCAACATTCAACACTCAGTATGTCTGTATTCACTTTTTCACCTAATTTTCACACTGTGCCTGGCATGTCCCAGCTCAAAGACCTTCTGCTTGTCTTCAAAGAATAAAACTCTGGTCTTCCCACTGGGTTGAAGGAAGACATTCAGCCTGCTGCAGAGGGTGATGGAAGGAATCTGAGGATCTGACTACTTCAACAGTGTTCCACCAATCCTCCATTTTTAGCCTCTGCCTTCCCTGCCAGTTCTGGAGGTGCCACCAGTTGCTAAGCCTTTTGTGCATTCTTGATACCAAATCATGTCGGTTCTGTCCTGTCTCCACTGCCTTCTCTCACTCTAAATTCATCCTTTTCACCTGTTCTGTGAAAATGGAGATGGGCCGATGAAGCATTGTCTTTGCAGGTAGCACAACTTTAGCTTTGTCACTAGAGGGTGCTGGAAAGACATTTAAGAAGAAAGGGGCTTTCCTTCCTAGTTCCAGTGTGTTCCTTTGGTCTGGCTCCTGCAGTATGGGCGGCTTCTGCAGCACAGGACTAACCTGCTATTTCATTTTTTTGTTTGTTGATTTTATTTAGAGAAGGGGTGGGGGAAGTGGCAGAGAGAGGGGGAGAAAGAGAATCTTAAGCAGTTTCCACGCCCAGCGAGGAGCCCCAACATGGAGCTCAATCTCACGACCCTGAGACCATTAGCCAAAATCAAGAGTCAGATGCTTAACCGACTGAGCCAGGCAGGCACCGCACTATTTTCAAAGCAGCTGGCAGACCAGCTTGAACTTCGTGCTCTTCACAACTCACAAGACTGGAGCAAAGTGACACAGGTCTTCTAATTTAGTTGGAGCAAAGTAACACTTCTAATTTAGGTAAAACAAATTATCAGTGTATTTCAGTATTCCGGTGGACATTTACATTTATTGGTCAGCAGGAGTGACTGAGAATCTGTAGTTCACAAAAAAAATTCAGAAGTTAGCATTTCCTAGATTCCTTAAGTTTACCAATTTAAAACTCTATACCACTGTGATGGGATTTAGCTGGGCTGGAATTTGAACTAGACACAAGGACTACTACACTAGATTAGTATGACTACAAATTACTTGTTTCTTTCTGGTGAAAGTAAGATATTAGCCACAATAGTGACAGAAAAAATATTAACTCCAACTATGAAGCAAATACTTCTGAATTTTCCAGGTACTGTCTCAATGATTTTCTTTGAAATGCAGATATTTAAATATATGTTAATTAGGCTTCTGTTTTGCTCAGACATTGTGCAGGTAGATCTCTGTCTACCAAGAGATATAATATTAAATAAATCATAGAGTACACAAATCATTAATACTCACTAAATGTACCGATATGTTTATTAGGCACAAAAAATACTCATAATGCTTGCATTTGACTAGTGTTTGTATTCAATAAACTGTCATTTTCAAGAAATCTGTAAGATGGGCAAGAATTATCTCCATTTTACAGTGGAAAGATAACTGAGCAGTAGAGGAATTATCTGTCCAATGTCACACAGTATGTTGGAAAACAAGGACTTTAATAAAGGTCTCTGTCCACTATTCTGGCTGAGATAAGTATGTAACTTAAACTATAAGAAGATCAACTTTTTAATTAACTGATCAATTCTCTTTCTTATATAGAGATTCATGCAACGGTTGACCACCAAAAATATCAACATATTAGACAGAATACCAGACTTCTAAATGACCTCTAAATAAATTATTTCAAAGGAGCATTCTGTTAATGACTTTAGATAATTGCTTACATAGCTGTTTTGGAAAAATAGTTTTCCTTTTAAAGATTTAAAATAAAATCAACAGCAAATTGCAGGTGAATAAATGGGGCTCTACAATGGAGTATCTTGGCAAACCAGAAGGTAATAAATCCATCCATTCATTTGTTGAGCAAATGTTTATTATGCTCCTTCTTTGTTCTATTCACTGAAACATGTATATATAGATAGAAAAACAACAATCTCTTGTGGTGAGCACTCTAACAATTATGATCCAAATGTTGTGGGGAACCCAGAGAAGAGACTGATTCACTTGTTTGGGGGGAATCAGGGAAATAAGGGAAATCAGAGAAGAAATGATATTTGAGTTGAATCTTGAGGTTGAATTGAGCAATCCAGGATGAGAAGAGGGAGGTCCTTTCCAGGAGACGGACCAGTACACGCAAAGACTGGTAGTTGTGAAAACATGCAATGTATTCTAGGAAAGGTGAGGAATTCAGCATGGCTTGAGAATAGGTTGTGTGGGCAGCTGATGTTGGAAGGATATATGGGGTCATATTTGAAGGAGCCTTTGGCTATTGGTTTTTTTTTGCTTTTTGTCTTATAGGCAGCAAGGAGGCATTGGAAACTAATAGATTATGGCAGGGATAATTGATAGAACTTAGCATTAGGTTGAGAGTAAAAGAGATACCAAATGCTTAAAGCAAGAACAAAATATAAAGAAGAAGATAAGGACCTGCAGAATTCCTTTTGAATGTGACATTCTCTTTTTGATGGTAGGATAAGAATAATTTCATATTCTAATTTTGTGGTTTCCTACTCTGTAGGCTTTTTTCCCCCCCCAAATTGCCTTTAGGATTTTAGCCATTGGTTTCATTTCTTATCTTAGTGTTCTGCTTTCTTTTAGAACATTACTCATGGTTGGTTTGAAGATCCTGTTCACTATCACTTACCTCTTCCTTATTAGAAATGATACTTTTCAGAAGGCTAATCTTATCATAACATACAAGAGAAAACTCACCACCTTGGAAATGTAAGCACTGTATAATATAGAAATACCACATGAAATTCGGGGGCTTGTCCCCTTCATGAAATATCTGGAGGTTTGGTGGTCTAGAGCATGTTGATACATCCCTTTGAGGATGAAGGTTAGGCTACCTCACCTACCTCATTTAACACTAAGAAAGAGACAAACCCGTTTTAGGGCTCTTTGGATTTTTGGAGACAACATATATGCTATTCCAACTTATTTACCAAGTATTTCCAAAAGCTGCCAGCTTTCAGTAGAACCAGAGAAAGAGAAGTCTCTATATCAGGTCTGGGCTGCCATACTGAGCAGATCTGTTGGCTCTTGAAGGGTCAGAGGTGGACTGGGATGCTAATGGAAACTTCGGCAGTCCCTCCAAGTCAGTCATAGCACAGAGCTTTAATAATTTTGGAGCAAAGCTTTGCATTCTCTGCAGAGAACTCTCCCCCTTTTGAAAAGCAGCTTCTGACTTGTTACTGGGCAAGTTGTAAGTAGTAGGATCAAACTAAAAGCTTGATCCTGGGCCTCTAAGTTACCAAATCATCTGAGCTGTCTATCATGAACCAGGTGTTTGGCACCAAGCTAAAATATTAGGCATGTATATTGGGCAGCAATTCATCAAATGAAACTAGTATATACAAGATCAGGATCAAGCAGGTCTTGAAGGCAAAAGTTAGTGCAGAGCAAGTGTCACAGATGCTCATGGCTCCTATTCTGTCTACGTTGCTTCCTCCATCTCAACCTGTACCTATGTCCTGCTAGGGAGCCCCCTATGACAAACCTACTAAGGACGAACAAAATTTGTGGTTTGGTTTACATGTGGTTCTGCACAATATGCTGGCAGGACTCTAAGAAGCAGAGCTGCAGGACTATAGCTCTACTGAGTAATAGCCCTAATGGGCAACACTCAGAGCAGTGCATATGGTTATTCATTTCTTCCTAGAAGAGGAGAAGGCCGGAGACATGGATCTACCTTGATTCATATGCAGTGCTTGATGTTTGGAAGAATAGCCAGAGACTTGGAAGGAACACAGTCAGAAAATTGGTTACAAGATAATCTAGGAAAGAGATATGTAGATAGACCTCTGACTATGTCTACACATATGGAGATATTCGTGATCTATGTTAAGGGTCAACAAAGAGTGACATCAGCAAAGGAGGATTCTAATAATCACTTGAAAAGTTGCTATTCTGTGGGTGTCAGTGAAAAATCTATCCCCAGCTACTGCTGTCTTCATCAAATAAACACAGAAAGTGGCCATGGAAACAAGGATGGAGGTTTTGTATGGACTTAGCAACAAAAGGCTGATCTGGCCACAGCCAGTGCTGACTGTCCAACCTGCCAATAGACAAAATCTTATATGGCACCATTCCCCTGGTCATCTTGCCAGCCACCTGCTGGCAGGATGATTGCATTGAACTCTTCCATCATGCTGCTTTATTTTCACCGGAATAGATACTTCTCTGGATATGGATTTGCCTTCCCTATCTGTCAAGATTCTGCCAAAACCATCACCCTTGGACTTATGGAATACCTTATTTAACATCATAGAATTCCACACCACATTACCCCTGACTGATGAACTTATATTACAACCACTGAAGTGTGGCAATGGGCTTGTGTTCATAGAATTCACTGAACTTATCACGTTACCTATTACCCTGAAGCAGCTGGCCTGATGGAACTCTGTGAAAAGTCAGCGGTGGTGCCAGTTGGACAGTAACACCTTTCGGGGCTGAAATGATGTCTTCAGGATTAGCCGTATTATCTGACTCTGAGACCATAATATGATAGTGTTTTCCCCTTAACTAAGATTCAAGGGGGCAGAAATGGGAATGTCTATCTATCAATATTTTTCCTCTTATTTCTGCTGGTTTGGAGGCCTTAGTTCCCAAGGGAGGGACAATTCCCCTAGGGGCCATAGCAAGGGTCTCACTAAACTGATTGTTGAGACTAACTGGCCACTGTGGGCTCCTCATGCCACCTTACCAATTGATAAGAAGGGGGGTTATTATATTATTGGAGTGATTGTTCCCAACTATGAAGGGGAAATTGGGTTACTCCTATACAATGGAGAACGGGGAGGATATTTGGAATGGGGGGGGGATTCTTTGAGGTGCATCATAGTACTTTCATGTCCTATGGTAAAATTTAATGAAAAATTATAACCAATCAATAGAGGCAGGACTGGTAAAGGCATAGACTATTTCAAAATGAAAGTTTTGATGATCTCACTATGAAGAAACTACCACCAACTTAGAGGCTTGCTGAGAGCAAAGGGATTATGGAACGGCTAGTGAAGAAGGTCATAAATATCAGCTATAATTATAGGACCATTTGGTGAAATAAGGAGTGTTGTAGTTATGAGTATTTCTTCTTTATTTTGACATGAACTTATTTTTACCTATACTAACTGATCATTTTCCTTTCTTCTTCCCTTTTCATATTTCCCTACTATATGATAGTGGTTAAACTGATGGCTCAGTATTTAGTTACAGGATATCAAAAAGCGAGTGTGGAGAAGAAATCACTCCAAGATGGTATTTTGTATATTCTTCTTTGGGGGGAGGAATAATGTGTTTTCAGTTAAGCAAAAGATAGTTGCATGATGTTAGGCAGAACCATGGTTTTTCTTTTGCTTTAGATGGAATATGGTTAAAAAAGGTATGCACTGATGACAAGTTGACTAGGAGAGAACTGTTTTAGATTGTGCTGTGTCAACTTGGTTAAGCTAAGAACCACACTTCCCAGAATCCTATCTCTTGTAAGATTACAAATTAAAGTTGACCAAAAGAGAACTTGCATCAGATTTGGAAGGCACAATTGTGAAACAGCAGCCTTTACTCTCTGGAGGTCTTTGTGGTTGGATAAAGTGACAGAGAGGAGCTCTTTTTCCCAACTCTTGGCCCTCTTAAGAGCGGTTCCAAGGGGAGCCTGGGTGACTCAGTTGCTTAAGCAGCCAACTCTTGATTTTGGCTCAGATCATGATCTTGGGGTTCTGGGATCAAGCTCCGTGTCAGGCTCCGTGCTCAGAGGGGAACCTGCTTCAGGATTCTCTTTCCCTCTGCCCTTTCTCTTTCTCTCTAAAATACATTTAAAAATATTAAAAAAAAAAAGAGAGAGAGAGCAGTTCCAGCTTATCACCAGATGTGTGGCTGTACTTTGATGGAAACTTTTCATAGACCTACTCGCCCCCTCCCCCCATAGTCCCACTTTGGTGGCTAGATGTGCTGGTCTTCTCAGAATTCCCTGAAATTACGGACATTTTTACCTGTACCAGTGCTTCAGGAGGACTCATTAGAGACCCCTTCTCTGATCCTCCTACTTTCCCTTCTGCATTGTCAATTCTCTAGCTCTTCCCACAACTGTGTAAGGTTTACTTCCTACAATATATCTCTTATCCTGCAGCACTCATAGTGACTCTACTTCTGTGACTGAACCACACATGTCCTCCAAGCTCTTGATTTTCTTCAAAACTTCATAATCTTAAGACAACTGACTAAGTGAATTTTAAGGGATTAGGAAGTTTTTCTGTGCAAGCTTTCTTTCTTGAGAAATTTAATAAATATTATATATCAGAAAGATTTAGGAATTAAAAGTTTGATTATTGAAGTGGAGGGTAAAACGAGAAATATATTTATGTTTATTAGGACTTCCAAATTTCAGTACTTACCGAAGCAGAGGATGGAATTTAATGGCTCAAATAACTGAGAAATGCAGGTAGTATATATGGGCTTTGGGTATGGCTAAATTTAAGGTGCTCACACAACGTTATCAAAAGTCTCCCTCTCTCTCTGGTTCTATCCTTGGATCATGACTTGAGCCAAAGGCAGATGCTTAACCGACTGAGCCACCCAGGCGCTGCTAGCAAAAATCTTCAGGTTAATTTGGTTGATCTGCCTTGGGTCATGTGCCATCTCTTAAGAAGTTTTTATTGATTCTGGTCGTGAATGATAAGGTCAGAGTATACTCCTAGACCTGGGGCAGCTCATCCAAATATCATGCATTGAAAATAGAAGGGTCTGTAAGAAAAAGGGGTTCTGTTGCCAAGGATGCTTGATAGGTAAAATCAATACATCTCTATTATAGCACATGTAGTTTTCCAGCAAACACATACACTTTCTTTTAATTCATACACTTCAACAATTATTTTTATACATACTTTGCTCCTGTGTAACACAAAACAACCATTTTATGCACAACAAATACTACAGGGGAACCTCCTGTCTAAAGAGTAAAAATGAATGTCATACAGTTATCCTGTTACCTCTAGGTCAGGATCTTTGCTTTGTGCCTGTCAGTCTCAGATATAGCTTCTTATTGTCTGGAAGTCTATGACTAATGATATATTTGTTTAACTTCCTACAGCAAATGTGATAGACAATGGTGGAGTAAATAAAGGATATATTTAATAAAATTCTCATTTGGAAATGGGAAGAGGTAAACAGTAAATAAACAGTTGTTCTACTCATTAGGGATTATAAGTTCCCACTGCCCTGGAGGGACAGTGAGTCCCTTGGGCAGGAATCTACATCATGGTGGATTTTACTTGGCAGTTACCTTCTTGTGGGTACATTTGATATCTCTTTTTGGTTGCTACTATATGCTAGTAATATACTTCCTGTTGGTGAAGTTTTGATGGTAGAGGGAATGCTTAGGGGTTAAGTACTCATGAACATTTGCTTGCCAGGTTTGGAGTTTTACTGGAAGGAAAGCATCATTAAAACATTGGTAGGCACCCAGTTAATTTGTATTTGGTTAATGCTATAGACTAGTAACTAGTAAATGGAAACTGAGATCATGTTGAATCATAGTTTCAAGAGAAATCTGAGACTGTAGTTTCTGTTTCTTAGCAGTAGGCCTCAATGCTCTACCCACCTTCCAACTCTTAGCTCAAAGGTTTATAGTGGTAAAGAACAATTGGTTGATATTGGAAGTCATAACTAATCCTCTCCATATCTCTTGCTGGTATGACAGGGAGAGTGCTTTCTACTGTTTTTTGTTTGTTTGTTTGTTTTTATTTGACAGAGAGAGAGACAGCCAGCGAGAGAGGGAACACAAGCAGGGAGAGTGGGAGAGGAAGAAGCAGGCTCTCAGCAGAGGAGCCCGATGCGGGGCTCGATCCCAGAACGCCGGGATCATGCCCCGAGCCGAAGGCAGACGCTTAACGACTGAGCCACCCAGGAGCCCCTCTACTGTTTATTAATTAAGATCATTGGATTGGAGTTTCTGTCATTTCTACTTGAAAACCTCCTACCTAACACATTCTTCAGGCAGGAAGCAGCAGTTGAGGTTCTTGGGAAGGGCCTGGGAAATCATATTGTAGCTTTTCCTACGTCCTCATCTTATCTGCAATGTTGTTGTTGGACTCCTTGGCTTTCCATGCACTAACCTTTTCTTAGGGTGAAGAATTTGGCTTTTTCAATTTTTAAAAGCACAGGGCGTATTTGAATCTCAGCTGTCTTGGATTGTTAGATGTAGCCATAGAACAAGACTGTGTTTTCTTCCTTTTTTGCTTTCAAACAGTCAAGATTAAAGTATTGAGAATTGGCTATAATATTCCAGGATCCTGACATGTTTTTACCAAGTTCCCTCAAGTTCTAACCTCAGTAGACACAGAACCTGAGTCCAAAGGTGTGACTGGTAACAGTTTAACCATCTGCTTTGCTACTGCATAGTATAGTTGGACCACATTCTAGCTAGTATGAGGGGAACATTCATTACCTTGCAGCCTATCTTGGCTTGGCCAACTCAACATTTTTAAGATTTGTCAGTAACTACAAGTGATCTCCGTATTAGCCAGGATACTTTTAGGTGAAAAATGACAGCAATCCTCAATCTAATTATCATAATTAAAAGGGAAAAAAAGTATGTATTGGTTCACAAACCTGAAAAGGCCAAGGGTAGACCTTGGCCTGAGGCATGGCCAGATCTGAATATCTGCATTCTTTAACAATGGCATAAGAAATCGGTCTCTCTCCATTTCTAGATGTTTTCCTCCATTCTCCGGCAGACTCTCTCATGAGCTGACAAAGCATGGGCGACTCCAAGCTTTCCATTTTCTAGCAGTTTAGCAAGGTTGGTGGAAAAAACCATCAAAAGTCCTGGGCTGTCCTTGATTGGTCTAACTTGGGTCACGTGTCCAATTCTTCACCAATTACTGTGGACTGTCACTAGTCAGACTTAGGTCTACTACCCACCCTTGAAGATGAGAAAATGAGGAGGTTCTTAAAAATAAAAGAAGAAATCCAATCACTATATAAGGGTGCTGGGCAAGCACACATAACAGATATGCACTACTGTCATAGAGAGCACAGGGCCAGGAGTCAAAAGAAAAATAGTCTAATCACAGTTTCATCACTTTGTAGACATTTGGCCATTTCTGAGATTTAATTTCCTCATCTGTAAAATAAGGACACTAATACTAAATTTATTATTTCATAAAATTTTTGTGATGCCAAGATGAGATTGTATATAGAACCTCAGAAATTATAGATAGAAAGCACATATTAAAATATTTTTGGATGATCTTTATAGCAATACTTACATCGCTTAAAAACATGTTATTTTCAGATAAAAATAATGTAACTACATAAGCCCAACCCCCAGCACAATCATGTTATTATCATTCTTAGATATTACATCTCATATTTTGCCTTTCTTTTTCTTGCTTTCTCCCTCAAAAACGTTTTCTCATATAGCTATATAATCTTCATAATTCTTAGCTTTAATGGCAAAATATTTTCCATTAGACATATAAATTTTCCAGTCTTTTATTGTTGGACATTTAAATTATTTCTTATTTCTTAACATTATAAGTAACACTGTGATGAATATATATATATATATACATATATATATATACATATATATGTATATATATATACACATATATATATATATATATGACTGATGGGAGTTGATGAATAACTATCTTTTGAGGCATGTTGTTTTATACCATTATCTGCAGAATAATGCTCCAGTCACCCACCCACTGGTGGTAGCTGGCTTCATACACAGTGTTTTATTTCCACATTTTTATTAAGATATAATTGACATATAGCTTGAACATATAAGTTTAAGGTGTATAACATGATGATTTGATATAGGAACATATTGCAAAATGATTACCACAAAAGATCAGTTAACACATCTATCACCTCATATAGTTACCTTTTATTGTGTGTATGGTGAGAACTTTTAAGATCTACCCTTTTAGCAATTTTCAAGTATTAACTATAGTCGACATGCTATGCATTAGATTCCCAGAACTTACTCATCTTATAACTGGAAATTTGTACCCTTTGACCACCTTTGCCCATTTCCTCCATCCTCTCACCCCTAGCAACCACCAATTCAACTCGGTTTTTATGAGTTCGTTTTTCTTTAGATTGCACATATAAATGAGATCATACAGGGGCACCTGGATGGCTTAGTTAGTTAAGTCTGCCTTTGGCTCAGGTCATGATCTCAGCGTCCTGTGATTGAGCCCTGCATCGGGCTCCCTGTCCAGCAGGGAACCTGCTTCTCTATCAACCTCTGCTGCTCCCCCTGCTTGTGCTCTGTCTCTCAGATAAATAAATAAATAAATAAATAAATAAATAAATAAATAAATAAATAAATAAAATCTTTAAAAAAATGAGATCATACATTATTTGCCTTTCTCTGTCTTACTTCAATTAGCATAATGCCCTCCAGGTTCATCCGTGTTGTCACAGATGGCCGGTTTTCCTTCATTTTTATGACTGAATAATATTTATTATATATATATATATATATATCACATTTTTTAATCCATTCACCATTGGACACTTAGGTTGTTTCCATGTTATGACTATTGTAATTAATTCTGCAATGAACACAGGAGTGCAGATATTTCTTTGAGATAGTGATTTCGTTTCCTTCAGATATATATATCAGGAAGTGGGATTGCTGGATCATATGGTAGTTCTATTTTTAATTTATTGAGGAATCTCCATTCTGTTTTCCATAGGTGCTGCACTAATTTCTATAACACACTCTTAATTTGCTGTCTACTCTTCCCTGTCTTGTTTCCCCACTCTGCCAAGGTTCTTTGTATTTTACAAATTAATTACTTACACTTGAAGCCTCATCTCAAGTCTACTTTTGGAAGGACCCAAGATAAAACACTAGAATTAGTTCTCTTCACTTAATTTTTAAATTGGCTAACTTACTAGGAAATCAGTTACTGATTATTTGTATCAACACAGGTAAATCTGAAAACATATTATTAAATCAAAGAAGTAACCTTTAGAGAATTCATAAGTAAGGTAGTATTTGTGAAACAATAGCAGTTACGAAACAATTTTATGCAATGCCATATATGCAAAAATTGCATAAATGCAAAATTATATAAAATATGTAACAAAATATATGAGAAAAGATTCTTGGGAATGATAAAGCCAAAATCAGAACTGTAAAACCCTCTAGAGAGGGAACATAAGAACTAGGATGATCGGTAGGGGAAGAAAGGGATAAAGAAAAGGGGCGGTAATCAGAAGGGGGGATGAAACATGAGAGACTATGGACTATGAGAAACAAACTGAGGGCTTCAGAGGGGAGGGGGTGGGGGAATGGGATAGATTGGTGATGGGTAGTAAGGAGGGCACGTATTGCATGGTGCACTGGGTGTTATACGCAACTAATGAAGCATCGAACTTTACATCGGAATCCGGGGATGTACTGTATGGTGACTAACATAATATAATAAAAAATCATTAAAAAAATAAATAAATAAATAATAAAGATATTTGTGAACAGAAAAAAAAACCCTCTAGAGAGAAGGAAAGAGAATGTTACTGGGAGGGTTACATAGCTCAGTAATGTTCTGTTTTATTTTATTTTATTATTGTTTTTAAGATTTTATTTATTTGACAGAGAGAGACACAGCAAGAGAGGGAACACAAGCAAGGGGAGTGGGTGAGGGAGAAGGAGGCTTCCCGCTGAGTGGGGAGCACAATGCGGGGCTCGATCCCAGGACCCTGGGATCATGACCTGAGCCGAAGGCAGATGCTTAACGACTGAGCCACCCAGGTGCCCCATATTTTTTAAGTTGTATTGTAGCTCTGTGTATTTACATCATTCCATGTGTTTTTTGTATGTCTAAAATAAGTTATTACAAAAATGATTATGTAACCTATATAAAGTAGAACAAAATATTTGTAAAGAAAATTCACCTAATACTTGTAACGTTCATCTAATAGTTAAATAAACTTTTACAAAGTACAAAAGACAAATAAATGTAAGTCTGATAGAATTGACTTTTAAAAATGTAAATGTTAAGATACTATAATGGTTGATACATGTCATTATGCATTTGACCATTAGAATGTACATCACCAAGAGAGCCCTAATATCAACTATGGTATTTGGGTGATAATGATATGTCAGTATAGGCTCATCATTTCTAACATATGTACCCGTGTGGTGGTGAATGTTGTAACAGGGGAGGCTGTGCATGTGTGGGGGAAGGAGGAATATGGGAAGTCTCTATACCTTCTACTCAATTTTGCTGTGAACCTGAAACTGCTCTAAAAATTTGTCTACTAAAATGAACCCAAAAATGAGTAAATTTTTATATGCCAAAAAATTAAAACAAAATTGTCTGAACTAGGAAACTATCACAAATATGAAAAATATGATAGACTTAGTATATAGAGGTTATACGAATCAATATGGAAAACACAAAGGCCTAATAGAAAAATAGCAAAAGTATATGAACGTGGAATTCTCCAGCATGAGACAAAAATGGCTGGAAGTCATAAGAAACTAGTTAACCAGTTTTTAGCTAACTTCACTAGTAATCAAAGAAAAGGGTAATAAATAAGAGTTAAAATATCCACCTCTAAAAATGGCAAAGGTTTAAAACTTAATTACTCTTAATGCCGATTAGAAGATACATTCTCAATGTATACGTACATTCTCAAATGTGCTCGCAGTATTTTAAAATGTTGGTCCCTTTCTCTCAATAATTTGTTTTCTTAGATTTAATCTTAAAGGTCCAATCAAAGCTGTGGTTTTCCTGGTCAGAGAGAAGCTGGGCATCAGAAAAGTTTTGGTTCAAATAGCTCCTGTACTTCTTACTGGTTGTGTGACTTAGCGTAAGTTATTTTTTTCTTTTCACTGAACCTATTTCCTCAAGTGTAAATGTGGATAATTATATCTATCTTATAGAAAATCATGAAGATTAAATTAAATAATGTAATTAACAACTTGGTGTAGGGCTGAACATTTAGAATTATTTACCTGATAGTTATTTTATTATAGCACTTTTTCTTCAGCAATATATATAATCTTAAAAATTTAGACATTATCCAAAGGCCTAATATATAGAAGAACAGGCAAAAATATTATGGTAATGTTTTCAAAGAGAACAGTATGTGGCCATGAAAGATATTTTCTAAAAATGTTTAATGACAAAGAACGTACTCACAGTATGTTAAATGAAAAAAAATAGACCAGGACACAAAGCTGTATGTAAATTATAATCCCATGTATCAAAACATGCAGAAAATGCACCCCAAATTAACAATAATATTTCTAGGCTGTAGAATATGAATGACTTTTTCCCTTCTTTATGCTTTTTGTTATTTCCTAAGTCTTCTACATAAACAGCACTACTTTCATAAGCATAAAAAGTCACAAAAGGTAATATGATGGAAAGGAATATAATTTAATTTATATGTAAACATAAGTACATTATAAGAAACATTGCTAACAACATTGATTTAAAAAGATCTATTTAACATATTGCATATTGATTTTGTTAATCATATGATATGTTCCCTCAGGCCTTTTAAAATTAATTTTAACTTGGCAGGCTTTATGTGTAATTAAACAAATTGAAAACTATCAGAAGGAGAGAGAATCAAGAAAATAAATATGACATCTTAAGCTTCTAAAGCACTTTGGCCTGAATGGCCATTAGTTCTAACTCCAGCATTTGCACATTCATTTCTTCATGTATTTCTTCATCAAACGTTTAGGCCACATATTACGTGTCAGCTACTGTGCCAGGCAGGAGGCACATAAGAATTAAAATGGGATGCTCCCTGTCTTCAAGGATCTTACACTTTGATAGAAAGACCATGATTACACTGTTACATTATATATGGTTTACAATAAAAAGTGTGTGGGTCATAAAAGCAGGAGCCACTTGTGATTTGATTAGGGTATTTGCCAGGGAGGCAGACAGGATTGGAGAGATGTCAAAGTAAAAGCAATAAAGTGACAAGATCCTAACTATGGACCTTGAATTTTGGCTTATTTTGTTTATATGTTGTCCTAGGAGTCTATAGTTATATTGTTTTTTAAACACATTTGTTGAACAAAGATGATAAAGATTTTCAGTATTTCTGAGTTCTTCAAATCTTTCCAGAAAAACAGCACCCATTTAGTGTCAAATATCAATGAAAAAAGAAATACAGAAACCAGCACTGAGGAAAGATGGAATAATGGTTTCTTCTTCTTTTTAAATGAGGGAAGACATAAATTTATTTAAAATGCATTAACTGAAGTGAAACAAAAAAGAGCATAGTTAGAGGGAAATATAATCTCTTTATTAAATTTAGTATAAAGGTGTAAAACTGTGGGCACGAATTATTTTAGGATGGTGTTAAAAGAGGAGAAATGTGCTTGGTGAGAAATTAACAAATATTTGCTTGAGTTAGAAGGAAATGTGAATAGTAATAATAAAAGCCAGGAAAGGAAGATCGATTCTACTTCAAATGCGAGTGACAGGAGACTAGGGAGGTATGGACAAAAATAAAGTCAGGATTCAAGCAAGATATTTTCAGAGGATTTGGCAAATGAATTAGCATCATGTATGATCCCTCATGCTAGCAAGGTTGCTATATATGTGGGGAGAAAAAGGGTAATATAGTTTTTTGACCTCTCTCCCTTGACATCTTTCTAAAGTCTTGAATTCTGCTTGTTCAAAATGGAACTCATCAATTTCTCATGCAAAATCCATTTTTATCTTGCTTTACCTGTTACTATCAATTACAACACTGATTTTGTAGTCACCGAGATGCCAAACTGTTATTTTGTCTTTTCCATTTCCTATATTCAGTTATATGCCTAGTTGTCCAGGGTCCCTCTGCCTCATGAATCTTTACTTCCTTCCATTTCCAAGGTCACCACCCTAATCTTGGTCTCTATTACTTCCTGCCTGGGCTCTCAGAGCCTGCCATCTTTTTCCCACAATGTACATGGTTGATGATGTAATCTTTTGCTGGCCAGGTCTGATCATATCACTCCACCTGCTCAAACTCCTTCCACAATTTGTTACTTCAGAATATAATCAGGAGTTCAAGGTTGCCATAATTTATCTCCAACCTACTTTCTCAGGTTTATTTCCAATCATTTCCTTATAGATGCCTTATATTCTAATGAAATTGGACTCTTCAGTGATGCACTGACATAACCCATGCTTTTTCATCTCCATATCTTTGTATTTGTGCTTTCCCTACATGGAATATCCTCCTTTTCTCCTTCTAGTCCACATGCCCTAACCTATACTTTAAGAGCTATCTTTAAATCCCTCTATGAAGATTTTCCTGGTACATCAAATTCCTTGGAGCTGTTTTCTCGTTTAAATTCTTTTCCTATTATTTTTTGTGCCACTTCCTTTACTCTATCTTCTCTTACAGAATACAGAATATATGAGTTATTTTTATTTCCTGTACTAGATTATAACCTTTTACAGAGCAGGGATTTGTGTATTACTCATCTTTATGGCTCTTTACATCAGATTAGGCACTCAGTACATGTCTTGAAATGAACAAGTATTAATCAGTAATTAGTAACAAAGCAAAGTACTATTTACGGAAATATGATGTATTTGAGTATTTGATAATTTTATTCATTCAGATTTTAAAATTTGAGATATATCATCTCTTAATTAAAAATATTATACAACATAGTAAGAGTTACCTTCTGGTGTTTTCTCTGGGCCCCATATATCAAGTTCAGTTTGTAGATAGTGAATAATAAAGTGGCAACCTCTCCATAGTTCAACTTGAGAAAATTGGAATTGTTCTTACACAAGGACCCACAGTGAATAAATGATACATGTTAAACACAACCAGATGTTTCTTATTTAGAGAATTAGAATTAGAGATTCAAGTGGAAAGACAGAGCATATAGAAAGAGAATGTTGTCAACTTTGTCCCGAAATTATTAAAAGTTGGCTTTAAAGTACTTTCTATTCAGTAAAATTAACACATTTTTTATTTTAATGTTTACAATACAAAAATATTTTTCAGTGACTTTATACTGAAATTATATAACAATTATTTTATATTTGACCAATGATACTAGTCCAGTATATTAAAGGTTTTAAAATTTGTTTTCCCTCTTTGAAAATAGAGGATTTTATGTGAATGCATTTAAATTCAATCACTAAAATCATTTTCTTGAAGATTCTTCTATAGCCTGAAATGTTTCAAGTGGAATCTAAGCTCAGAAAAGCATTCTCATTGTATCTTAAATTATGAATTATAGAAAACAAAACTTTAGAAGTTAGAATTTAGTTGATTTTGATCAGAAGCTGGGATCTCTTGAAAATGTTTCCGGCATGTGATGAAGTTATCTGTTTTCATCTCTTCAATTAAATGAAGATAATTATTAAG
Source organism: Ailuropoda melanoleuca (assembly GCF_002007445.2). Taxonomy (NCBI): domain Eukaryota; kingdom Metazoa; phylum Chordata; class Mammalia; order Carnivora; family Ursidae; genus Ailuropoda; species Ailuropoda melanoleuca. The sequence goes on from NC_048227.1 coordinate 70,232,406, forward strand.
CCTATTGCCATTAGTATGTTATTTATTAAGTGAATTAGAAATATATTTTTCCAACATCACATTTTTCCTCATTCCCTTTTTCTTTCTTAAAAATTTATTTTTTTTGTTAGCCTGTTAATGCAGGTAATTGTTTGCCTGGACAGGATTTGCCCAGCTTCACGCTGATAGTTAGGTCTCCCTGAACACCAGGGTTTTCATGCTGCCGCATCATTGGCACTGGAATTTTCCTGCATCATATCTGCATGTATCACACAAGCAGCAGAGCATATTATTTGGTCTGGTGTCTTCTCAGTTCCTGGCACACCAGCATTTTCTTTCTTTTTTTCAATTGAATCTGTTTTAGTGCGCTTCCAAAATGAAAAATTAAAGGATAAATGGGATAGTAAGGTTTACTTATTTTTACTGGATTGTGCTCAATATCTTGTCTGACACTACCTGTGGTAAATCTGCTTTTTTACTCTCTCTAGAAAACATGTGAATCGTAGCTGATGGAGAAACAATCATTATCATCAATTCTTGTTGTCTTGGCTACCACTAGGTGGGTGCCGCTGATCTATATTATAGACTCTAGTCTGCCAAATGTCCAGGATTGTCCATTAATCACAGGCTTGAGACATACCTAGGGTCACACTAGAGCCAAGGACCGTTGGAGATCACACAGCCAGGATATCAACTCACTCCTCAAATAGACCTAGTAATTTTGTGGAAATACAAATTTAACTACTATATCACATTGATTTAGAAGAATCGAACCATTGTAATCCTATCACAATTTTTCTATACAAAAGATAGAATAGACTTTCCAGGTCTGAAGCAGTTTCTTGGTATTAAAATTTAAGGTCTCCTAGGAAATGTAGATTTCTGCTTAGAGAATTTCCTCCCCCTATCAGTCATGTCAGAGTTGTTTTTATTACAACATTTCTTTAACAGTGGAAGATATTCTTTTTCATCTTGACCTATGGTTGCTATTTATTATCAAAACCAGACAATGACCAGGAAAAACTGAGCAGAAAATAAGTGATGCAAATTGCTTGGTTAGAGAGTCTCTCAAAGGACTTAGATTAGGAATGGAAGACACAAGACTATGTTAAGTGTAACTAATTTGCCAAATGAATATTGAAAAGCAATGACCAAATCTTTCAAATTTCGAGGATCAAGATTAAAGGCTTAAAAGAAATTCATTTTCTCTCTTACGCAAACTTAATCCTCCTTTTAATGTGTTTGTTCTTACAATTCTGTGATTTATCCATGTGTGTTTGCATTTTATCATACTTTTGTTCTGTTTTTCTTCCTTATTACATCTTAATCTCTTTTGTGGGCAGAGATCACTGCAAATCTTTAATTGTGCCAGATGTCTCTGACTGCTGAGTAAATATTTGTTGATTGAAACATGAGGATAAGTTTGCATAATTGCATCTTTCTATACATCACAATTATGAAGTTTTTGTTCTAGCTTTCTGTCTTTATGGGCAAGAATGGTCCGCATATAGGGTGGGCAGTGGGTATGAAATATAAAATATGACATCATTCTGTATTTTAAAAATGTTTATGCCACCCTTTTACATATGAACCATACAGATACATGAACATATATGTATGTGTACATATGCATACATTTACATATATGAATGTATACATATGAACTATGAATCATCCATTGTTCATGATGGTAGTGTATATATAGAGAGGGGGTGTTCTTTCTTTGAGCGCAGAGATTGTCTTTTACACTATGAACCATACAATGTATGTTTCATGGTTAATACACAGTAGATACTTAAAAAATATTTGTGCCTCTTGATGATAGATGAGAGGACTCTGTAACTGTTACTTCCTGTCACCTCCATGGAACTAGTACTATAATAGTTAACATTCTATACAAAAAAAAGTTAAAGCCCTAGAGTCTTCCAGGTCATCCCTGAGCCTTACTGTCTCCTCAGTAAATGTTCTTCAGCAAGCAGAACATATCAGTCATGCCACTGGGCTTCTCTTTACTTCTATTTGCCATGAAAAAAGAGAGGTGAATAAGAGAATGTAACAGAGGAATAAGGAGATGTGGTTACTTTCCAACAACTCACTCAGTTGTTGGCTTTGGCTTTCATTCAGACGCAAATGAGTGGGAATGATTCCAAAGGCCGGAAGGCAGTTTTATAACACAATATATTATTAAACAAACAGATTCTGAATATAAAGTCTGTTTCTTTCCTCCCTCAAATGTCACTTTTACTAATATTTGTAAATATGTCTTTTGGAGTAGTTGAAGTTAGGGATAGTATTACCTGCTGAAGGGGCTAAACAGAGAAATATAGAACCAGCCGTGTTTTCTAAGCTATATGCCTGGGATGATAGCTGCCTTCTTTGTGGTGATGGTGTTTGTAGAATCTGTAGTATCTTTGTACAGTCTGTGATAAAGGCAGTGATGGACACATTAACATATCATTATTTATAAATATCTTTAAGTAGAACTAGAATATAGGCTCCATAAGGTCAGAGACTTTCATTTGTTTTGTTTCTAAGACTTAAAATGGTATTTAGCACACAATTGTTATGAAACAGTTATTGAATTAAACATTAGAAATTTGGACATTTAGTCTTGCATTTTGTCATCTTTGCAAGTTGTGTTTTGTTTTCCTGACTTCATAATCTTCTACTGAGTATTAATACTAAATAACCTGAAGAGATGTAAGTTATGGGATAGTCCTAGCAATTATGGCAGAAAAATACTCCCATCATCAAGATTTTCTTTCCTTTTTGGCTATTTTTCTCAAATAGGTTGATGATATGGGTTGCTGCTTGACTTCATTGCATAATACACTGTAGAAATCAAACAAACGAAGCTTTGGTGAAGATTATTTTTAACAAATTAATAGAGTATTTAATAATTTTGAGAATATAGTTCAGAAAATTTTATTACTAGCCTTAAAACAGAAATATCAATAGTATCTTCTACATTATGTGGACAACAGATGGTGAGACAAGAGTGCTAAAGCACTTCTATGGAAGGACTTACACATTCTTAGTAGTAATATTTAATTATTCTTAGAATTGAGAATTTTTATTCTAATAATGACATGAGTAAAGATTCTACTCATAACGTAAAACACAGAATACAATTATTCACAAATGATTCCCTAAAATAACGCTTTAACATTTTCTTTTGCTTACCAGGTTATTCCATTAATTCTTTGCTGCTATTACTTTAGAATGCTACTTTAGCACTACATCCCTTCACACCGTTTACTTAATTAAAACACACACACACACACAGTCACACACACATATATATTCTGCAGTTATAATCCTAATGTGTCTTTTTAGTTTTACTCTAGGCACAAATACCAAACCTAATGAACATCATTAATCACGATGCTGATCATATTAATGCCAATAGGAATAATACATTCTGGATTAGTTTATTTATTTTCACAAACTTAATTATTCTTTCAACTTAAGAGGTAAACAGTTCCTTAAGATCCTCTGAGACCAGTGAGTGTAGAGCAGAAAGGCCAACTGTTAGGATTATGGGACTTTCATTTGGATGTAAGATGGATGTTTCACGTGGATGGAGAGCTGGAGAGTTAGTTAGTAGTTAGTGTCTTTGCACTATTGGAGAGTCTAACTTGGGAAGCCACAGACAAATGAAGGGAGGGTCCTACCTATTCTTCTGGTGGCCTGATACCCTGCCCCACTCTTTTGAAATGTATGAATGTATCATATCTGACACTAGGGGAGTGTCAGCTAAGTTTAAACCTTCCGCAGCTTTTCCACAGCCATTACAGAATGTCTTTTGTTAGAGGATTCTTGGGCAGTTTGAGAAATGAGAGAAGAGATGGCTGTCCTGCTGGAATAGATCTAAGAAGCACTCCTATCACCAGTCCTGCCCCTGCCAGACATCAGATTACATTTATGCCTTGAATTATATGTGCTACCTTTACTTGTCTACCTGAGATGAACTTTTGGATGATGAGTGTACAGCGCTCACTTGAATGTACAGTGCTGGGCCCAGTCCTGCACTTGGAAGAGATGAAAGATGATCTAAGTGGAGTTCTTTGTAAGATTTGGTATATGAGGAACCACTTAGCATACAAAAAAAGTATAGAACTGAAGGACCTAATCTTACCTATGAGAGATTATATATCACTAATAATTATAAATGAGGCAAATGGCTATTTAAAGTATAGGTTGACAATTAGTATAAATAAGATCTAATTAAAATGCTTACAGTTCATCATTAAGAAAATATATTGGGAATGGGAAGAATGTAAGAATGGTTATATATACAAGATTTTAGGAAAATATCCCTACCTTTTTGGTATATATTTCCCCAAATTAATACCATTTTTTCTTATCTCAGAGGAACAGCAAGTGCAGAAGTTAAATTAAAATTTACATCTACAAACCAGGGGTTAAATATGTCTGTACAAAAGTGAAATATCATTTGGAAATTATAATCCTAGATTAACTCAACCATGAATAGAATTCTAACCAGGTGTTTTATTTTTGCATAAATGAATTTAATAAGTAAATCACAGAGCAACAAATTAGAGGCCTGTGATACACTAATTAACAATCTAGTGGATTTTTTCCCTACATTCCACATTTAGAGGAAAGATTACAAAATAGCAGGTAAAAATATTTCCCTATCTGAGATATTATTAAATTTTACACCACAGAGATTTAAGTATAGTTTTAAAAAGTGAACAGAACTAACCAAATGTTACATTATATTTACCATATTATTTATTCATGGTCAGGAGTGGCCTTAGTGTATTAAGAAAGGATTTTAAAATGGAAGGTTGAGAGTAAGTATGAGCTGTCTGATGAACTTACCATTGTTTCAAAATATTAAATTCAGTAAATACCTTAATCGCAAAGCATTATGATCAATGGAAGAATATTTATCCAATACAGTGAAGTAAGATATACAAAGAGCAGCAGATGGTCTACTGAATAATTGAATACCTTTCAACTTTACCTGGCTTTTGTTGAACTTACCTATCTGACCTATCTTTATTTGCTACTTTTCTACACAAACAACTGGAAACCTAATAACTGGTTAAAGCTGAAAGTGAACATATGTTATTTAATTTTCTCCCTCTCTCACAGCTAAAGAAAGTTAAGTCTATACAAGTGAAATTAAATTATGTAAGTGTACACTGTAAGTTAATGGAAGAGCATAGCTAAAACCTAGTTACTTAACTTCTAGTCCAGTGTTTTTTCCATGCTATTATCCTGCTTCCCTCAAACAATTTGTTACAGAATTTAAAATTGCAAAAATTTTCTTGAATTTTCCAGAACAGTGATTCCTAATGTTTTTGGAGTTATTACTTCCTTAGGATGTTAATCACGCTGAGTCCTTGCAAAATACATATGTAACCTCTTTCTCTTCCTCTTTGTTTTCCTTTTCTTTGTTTAAAGATGACACACTTTGAAATTGATTTGGTTTTGAGATTTGAGAACTTTGAAATACTTGCAATGGAAGGTAGCTCTTTTTTGGTAGGAATCACATTGTCATGTTTATATTCCTAGCAATTAATAGAATGTCTGGTGCATAATAAATGTTGTCTGAATTGAATTAAGCTTAACCAAATTGATGGAATCTACAAAGGGTTAGTGAAATCATGCTTTGAAGTCACTTAGAGAGTGTTTCAATTTTCCACTTTGTGTGGGTAGACACTGTCTATATTGAAAATTGATCTATTTAACCAAGGATGGCATTGACAAACAAGAACTTACTTATGGTTCTTTCCTAGTTAGGTTTTTCATTATTTACGTTGTAATTGTTAGATGCGGTCTTGATATGTCATATGTTTTCCTCATTTTAATATAGCCATACTTTATAGTAATTTACTTTTGGCTGTCTTCTCAGCAGACTGATAATTCCGTGTCATTATTTACTTTTTCACTGTCTATTGTGATTCATCTTTATTGTGTCCTCACATAGTCCTTTTGCCTTTGAAGCTACTATAACTTCAAAGAAAGCTTAAATAAATGAAGAGATGTATAGGCTCAGTGCTCAAGGAGAGGAATCTTAAAAACCTGGTTAAAAGGGGTTATATTTTTCTTTTTTGTTTTTCATAAGTATTAAATTCAAAAGTCTCTTCTTGAGAAGTCCTTCCCCATATTTCCCCTTCTTGACCCCCTTTTTGTATGCAGTGTGTCTGCATGCCATGTGCAATTTATGATATAGCAGATGGGAGCAATTGTATTTAGGAGAACAATCCAGCAGATGGGCCTTGAGTTGATTTTGGACAGCTACAAATCTAGAGAACACAAGAAACAGCCCCCAGAACTCCATGTCCCAGTATTGGCCATAGCTCTTCTGGGCAATTACCACTTTGGGGCTACAGGAAATATGTAAGCACCTGTTAGAATAAATCTTCTTATGCCTCCACCTGAGTAGGGTGGTAGGAGAGGGCAATAACTTTACTCCAGATTTTATTGTTTGCAGATAAATGTATACCAAGCAGATGCTTTATTCAGACAAATAAAGCAAACTATATAAATGAGAAGTGTTTATCTTTTGTACTTTTTCTTTTTTTTTTCTTTTAGGAAGCACAGGTTTTGTGGCCTAGATAAATTTGTTTAAAGAATATCTGTTTATACATTGCTCTGTTTCCTGGTATTATTTCCTTTTCTGTCCTTATGGAAGCATTGTAGATTCTTACATATGCCTTGTTTGTGCTTGTTGGATGAATGAATAAAGGAAGAACAGAAATATGCCAGGTAGATCTGGAACATTTCTGACAAATAAATCATCTAGTCCCATTCCCTTGTACTATAAGTGAGAATATGGAAGTCTGGAGAGGCTGCACAACTTCTAATTAGCAGAAGGAGTGGTTAGTGTCCATTTCCTTTGATTCCCACTACATTATGTTTTCCATTGCAAAAATACAACTGCTGCTAAGTTGCTAGACTTTTTATAACTCTTGACTCCAGGATTGAGGAGGTTTTTACTTTAGTGCCTGAGCCTTTATGATCCTAATAAAACTTCTTACCACAGAAATATCCCTTAGAGTAAGATGTAGTCAGAAATCCTGTTTCTCAGTATCTACCCTAGAATACTACATGTATATAAGGATTCATAAAAACGAATGTTTATTCCAGCAATGTTTATAATAATAAAATCCTAGGAAGAACCTAAGTGTTTCTATATGGGGAGTGGTTAAATGAATCTTAATATTTTTATTCCATGAAATAAAATTGTTACTTTGCAACAGTTAAAACGAATGAGTCATACTTATGTTTGGTAATAGCAACAGAATTCTAAGACATTGTACAATAAAAAATAAAAGTTGCAGAATATCTACAGTATGTAAAACACACAAACATGTAAAATATATATAAAGTAGTTCTAGATCTACATGACATGTATATAGAAGTATGAAGAAAAGATGGGAAGTAAATACATTAAATTTGTGGTAGAGATAGTTACCTACGGGGAAGGTAGGGCTAAAAGTTGATTTTATCTCCATGTTTAATTTGTAAAAAATAGAATGTATTCATGAATTATTTGCGTAATGTAAGAAAATTTTTTAAAAAGCACAGGATCCAATAAAAACTCAATATGCCTCTATTTTGACATCACCTTACACCAGGGACTGGGAGAGAATATGCAGATATGCAGGGGGGGGCTTGTCATTCTAAGCCAGCTAGTGTTCTATAAAAAAGATAAATGAGTTACTGGCATCTAATTATTATAGAAAATGAAGAAAATCATAAGGAACAGGGAGCAGTAGTGAGAAAAAGATAGTGAAACTGATGATGTTTTTGTCAACAGAATTAATTTCATTAATAAGAAACCAATTTTTTCAAGTCCAGATACTCAAGTATTCATTATGTCATAGTCTCTGAAAAAGATCAGAATTTTCATTGTTTAGCTATTCTGAAATAGTTTATCTTTTGTTGTTTCTGCACTTAATTATTACATATGTTTTGACATCAATAGAAATCAGAAGAAATGAGTAAAAATCAGCATCAGAAGAAAAAAAGGGGGCTATTTAAACGTATATTTCGAGAAGAAACAGTGAAATATATAAAAATGCTAAATTATTGGTAAGGAAGAATGGTTTCCAATTAAAATACTTGTCTTTCTGAGATTTGAGCCGCCTGCTAGGAAAAATGATGTCATCTTAAAGCATTATTTAGGTAGAGGGACTTCATGAGTAGCTATTTTTTATCAAAGATGATTCACAACAAAACTTTGTGAGGTTTATTTATGGGAAATTATGTAGTAAGTATGTGAAGATCATGGGCCTGATGTTTAGACATACTTAAGTTTTGAAACCTGATTCTGTCACTTACAGGTTGTAAGATCTTGTGTAAATTACTTTATCTGTGCCTCAGTTTACTTTTTTGTTAAAAGCAATGATATTGCATACCTCGCATGTTGTTTTAGGGAGGTAATAAATGATATAATGAAAGAAAAGCACTTACCTTAGGAGTACTCAGTAAGCTGAAAGGGAATTACTTTTTTTCTCCCTCCAGTAGAAGTTTATAAATGTAGGCAGACAGTAACATGACAGCTTTTTATCAGTGTTCTACAAAAAAGTATAGATTATTTAGCTTTATGGTAAATTTGATGAATATAGACACATATCTTATGGATATGAAAACTTAAACCCTGTGGCAAGCTTTTCAAGGTTTTCATAAAGACAGAACAATCAGCCATTTTTCTTGGTTTAGTCTGGCCAAGGTGGAAGGGGCAGTCAAGTCAGAACATGGCCAGGGGGAGGCTGGAGATAAAAGTGATAGTGGGGAGATGAAGTTGCTCAGTGTTCTGCCCACAAGGCTGTCCTCTGCACACAGATGATAATTGACTTCAATTGACAAGGATTGGGGGAGTAGATTGAAGTAGGCAAAAGCATGGAGAGTGTCTGTCAGTGCTAAACTACTCCCCAGCTGCATGGTTCCTTTAGAATTGACCCTTCCCTTCATGGGCCTATCTATCACAAGCTTTACTTCAAGAGAAAAAAACAAAAAGCAAAACAAAACATGTAGATCTCAGCTGTATGAGCAGGTTATGGTTTATCTAAGTTATCCCTAACTTTAGAGATAACTAAAGTGGGTGGGGAAATTCCACAGGCTCCACTTCTTCCTTGTTAAAGAATTCTATAGTTAGGAAGGTCTTTCATCTAATTTCTATTTCTCAACACACACACACCACCCCTCACCACCACCCTGCCACGTACACACACGTTGCCAGGTTGGAAAAACTTTTTATGACTGTATGCTTTTCCTCTGAATAACTGAACGACTACTGGAAATTACTGCTTTGCTTTGCTCTTTTCTTCTTCAATAGACTGATTTCTCCTGCTTCCTTTAATAGAAGTGAAAAATATCCATTTGCTATCCTTTGTAAAATAATTTCTCAAAGATCTGAACTTATTCAAATTCAAATTTCAAAATAGTATTTGAAACCCAAGTCAAGAATGCAGTATTCTGTTTCTGGTCTTAATACCATCATTGTCATAGAAATAGCCAATACAAATGTACATGAAAACTATTAATTCTCAAAGTGTTTTCATCTAAGGAAGGATTGACTATTTGTATTGAGCAGAAAGCACTTTATTTACGTAATATGTTGTTTCATGGATACCTAACTAAAGGGTCAACCAGGTAAATATGACTTCATCAAACATTAGTAAGTCAAAAATTTTCATTTTTAAAAAATTAAACCAGATCTTTGTTCTTATCCATTTCCTTTATTCAGGGTTTAGCCAATAGGATTTAGGTTTTTTTGTGTGTGTATTTTAGACTTTATTCAACAGTTAAAATGACATGGAACCAAATATAGCATCTTTCATTTACTGTAGAAATATAACTCTTCAGATAAAAGCCTGGTTCAAAAAATTGATCATCTGTATGGAATGTTTTAAAAAGCAAAATGAACTATGTGGTTATTAATATCCTCAACTGAGATTCTATACATGGGATTGCAAGTGCTAACTGGTTATATATTCTGTTTTGCTTCCCTTTTTTTACTTAATTTCCAGGAAGTGAAGAGGCAAATTTAATGTTTAATCTCAGTAAACACAGGCCAGGTGGTTGATATATTTATTTCATTCCCTTCATACATTCTTAAAAATGAATCTAGTTTAACAGTTTTATTTTATATAGTGGTATTTTACTTTATTTTATAAAAGATTTATTTAATTATTTGAGAGAGAGAGAGTATGTGCTCATAGGAGAAGAGGAGGAGGGACAGGAGGAGAGAATCTTCAAGAGACCCTGAGATCACTACCTGAGAGGAAACCCAGAGTGGGAGGCTTACCCCACTGAGCCACCGAGGTGCCCCATAGAACATAATAAGTTCTTTTTGGAAGTTGGCAGGGTCAGTTATGTAGAGGATAAATAACAAGTTCTGCAATTTTTTACTGCAAATTACTTCCCTTTAAATAACAGGAGGTGGTCTAAAATAGGAGAACTAAATAACCTCTAGTATCCCTTCTTGATCTAAATTTCTATTATTATAGCTGGGTTTCTGAACAACTACATCCAACCTTTTTATCAGAACAATGAAAATGGGTTTTATTTTAAATTAGGGGCTTGCATAAATTCTGGAAAATTCTAATCATTAAAGGCATCATGAAGGAGTTGCCTTTTAAATATTGTATAGTCATATGCAGTGTCTTATAGTTCAGAATCAAGAGATCCGGGACATATTTTCAGGAAAGATCCTTGCATTCTTGAATGATTTTCTACAACACCTCACTCATGCACCTGGACCTTTGCCTATAAGTTGCATTTGTCATTACAGAAATTGAATTCAATGCCAGGATTATCGTACAATGGTGAGAGGCATGGCCTTTCTTAGAGTAAGAAAAATATAGTTTATCTAGAATAAAACCCTGAGTTTAGCCGCTGAATTAGGGACGCAAGGTGATGTACACCAGTGCTTCTCAAACTTTAACGTGTGTACAAATTAGTTGGGGGTCTTATTAAATGTATACTATATCTCATTAGGTCTGGGGTGACATCTGAGATCCTATGTTTCTAACAAGCTCCTTGCTGATATGAATTCTCCTGGTCTGGGGATCTTACATAATAATGATGTACATAACTCTGATATTTAGGGTCAGGTAACATTAATATTTTTTATTTGAAATCCAAGACTGAATTTGAAATCTAAGAATGTTTGAAGGTCACTTTCTGTCATGAACTTTCACAGACTAAAAGTATCATTGATAGCAAAGGTATGTGGTGCCAAGCTAATATATTCTACCATAAATTGTCTCTTTACTGAGGGACTTTGTTTACTGGAATGAAATTAAATCTTCTAACACATGAGGTCAAATGTATCTACAGATCTGCACACATGGGTTTTGGGGTAAATACGAAATACTTTCATGTATTTGTGCTATTTAATTTTCTTTATTTTGAATGCCTGATATGGCTTGATATGAACCAGGAGGCATGATGGGAAAAGGGTTGGATGCAGCAAGTTTATATGCTTTTACTTTTGAAATACAGCAGAAATTTGCATAAGCTGCTTTTATATAACCATCATAGAGATGTTTTGTGGAAAAATGGAGACATTTATTAATAAAGACCCATTAAGTCATTCAGTTAATGTGAAAGCTGAGGGTATTACCACTGTTGAACTGAGAAATAATTTTTATTTTCCCCTTCCTTGAGATATATCATTAATGTTGCTATTAATGGTGACTTTATCAGATGATTTCCAGAGCATGACTTGGAATCAGCTCCCTTACTGATAATAAATAACTTATAAACAGATAACAGTCACAATTGTCAAAGTACTTCAGAGGCAATATAGATAGAATTCCAATATAGCCCTAGGTAAGACTGTCTTTGTTTCAATATAATGTAGAAAAACCTTTCTTAATTTTCGAGAGGAGTGTCAACATCGATTACCATTTTATATGAAAATGTAGGCATAAAAAGTTGAGGCCAGAGAAGTTGTTACAAATAGAGCTAAGAATAGAACTGTCATCTTAGAATTGTATCCTTCACTAAATTCTCCAGATATATTTTTCTCTGAGCAACATATAAGTGAATAGAATTTCTCCTTTCTCTTTAATATTTATTTCATTCAATCTAAAACGTTTATAAAAAGTCCATTTTGGGCAGTGAACTATTACTAAGTGTTTTATGGAAGGGATTTATGTGAAAAATCAAAGCAAAAACTTAAACTAAAAAGCAAAAACAAATTACTAAATGGGCTTCTGCTTCTGTGAAGATGGGGTAACAGGGGCCAGATTTACCCTCCTGTCTGAAACAATTACAGAAGCAGATAAAATATATGGGGCAATGTTTTCAGATATTGAACATCGGACAGCACAGGATAGTGATCCCTGAGAAAGAGGAAACAAATGAGGTAAGCACCATAAGTACCTCAGCTCAGTGTCTGAAGAGGATTTCCTGGTAATAGTTCAGGGAGGGGGAACCCAGGCTAAGTCTGGTCTTGTCCCAGAGTTGAAGAGATGAAACTGATCATCTAGGGGGACAGAGCATTGTTAGAGGTTGCAGGGCAGAGTCCCTGCACAGAGAGAACTTCACAGACCAAGAACTCCTGAAATCTCCAGAAGATACCCCCAAGTCTTCAGTTGGGTATAAATCAGTTTATGCACATAAGGAAACAAGAACCACCTGAAGGAACATAAAGACCAGTCACCAAAGCTCAAACAGAGCTGAGAGTAGTTCATGTTCCTACACATAGAATCTTAGTTGTAATTCAAAACACATTAGATAGAGTACTCAAAAAAGTTATTACCTCAGTAGTAGAGCACAATAAGCCTTAGCCTAAAGAAATCTCTCTAATCCTACCTCATAAAACTTAACAGAGAGCTTCAAAAGGATAAACTCTTCCCAAGTAACTTAACTATGGCCAAGAACAAAATTCAAGAATTCTAATAGGAATGCAAAACTATCCATCATCCACCCGACAAGGCAAAATCATAATGTCTGGCAGCTAATAAGAAATTACCACACATGTAAAGAAGCAGGGAAAGATGACCTAAAGTGAAGAGAAAAAGCCATCAATAGAAATAATCCAAAATTGATATAGACTATGGAATTAGTAGAAGTTATTGTAGCTATATCCCATGTAAAGGAAAGATGGAGCACAGTAAGTAGAGACATGGAAGATATATAAAAGACCCAGATCAAAGTTCAAGAGATGTAAAATACAATATCTGAGATGAAATGGACACTTGTATAGAATTCACAGTACATTAAACCTGAGAGTAAAACAAATCAGTGAGCTTGAAGACAGCAAAAAGACTATTCAAAATAAAACAGAGAGGAAAAAGACCAAAAACAAATGAACAGAGTAACTGTGATCTATGGCAAAACTTTAACTAGCTTAAGCATATGAGTTAATTGAAATCCTCAAGGGGCGGGGCTGGGGGGGCAGAAAGATTATTTGAAGAAATGATTGAAATGTTTCCAACCCAAATCATGCAACGGACCTCAAGTGTATGAAACATGGAGAAACCCTACACCAAAGACCTCATAATAAAATTACTTAAAATCACTGGCAAAGAGAAAGTCATAAAAACAGAATAAAAAACATATTTTGTACCTAGGACAAAATATAACAACTTTTAAAAAGTATTGGGAAAAAGAACCTGTCAACCAGTATAGAATTCCATATCAAAATTTTCCTTATTACTTGAGATAAGAAATCTTCATTAAATAGCTTGGAATCAGTTAGGAAAGTATGGGCCTTATCTGCTAAGTCCTGAAGGTGATTGATTGCAGTCACTCTTGTTCCTTCCAAACCTCTCCCCTCCTTTTTTTTTTTAAATCAATACAAGGTTGGGGAAAAGATTTATAGTTTGTATATCTATTCATTTGTAATGCTAAGGTCTCATTTGTAAAGAAAGTTGTCCCCTCATAGGTATCAGAGTGGTAGCTGAAACTCTCACCGTGGGAAATCAATTATTCGTTCTCAGATATTACTATTGCTCTTAAGTTCTCTTCTGCAATGTCAGTTACTCTGCTCTACTACTTCACTGCTGACTTCAAAGAGTGTTGCACAAAAAGCTACTGAGGGGGTCAGTGTGTTTACAAACCCACTCATGGCTCACAGGAGAACTTAAATAGTTGGGAAGGAGAAGATGAAAAAGATGCAGAAAGGGGACAGACTTTATTTACATTAAATTTTTGTCTAGGGTGACCGCTAATAAGAAGAATCATGGATAAGATGCATTTAATCCAAGAAACCCAGACAAACGTTACTGCTAAAGATTATATTTCAATAGTTAAGATACTTTAAATTAAGGCATACAATTTTCTGTTGTTATTTGCTCTACTGACAATAACTCTTTTGGGTCCCTGGATCCAATTCCAATGTGGTAAGGGAGTCTTCCACCACAACACCAAGCAATTCTCAGACACCAGTAGGGTGTCCAAGAATTCAACACAATTCTAACATTGTCTATCTGAAGATAGCAGCAGATTCCACAGGTTAAGGGCTCAGTCCTACAAGATTATTCTCCACCCCCCACTTTTTTTTTTACAAGACTTCCTTCTCCTTGGGTGCCTGTGGTTCTTGGTCATGCGACTTTGAAGAATGAAGAGGTAAACCAGACAGAGTGGTGGACAGCAAAGCAAGGTTTTACTGAGCGATAGTAAAGTATATTGAATGATAGCAAACAAAGCTCCCAAAAAGGGAAGGGACCCAAGAGGGTTGCCACTGGAGTTTCTAAGTCTAGGGGTTTTTATGGGCTTGTTGGTGGGCTGTTTTAATCTGATTACCCTTCCTGCGCCTGTCATCCAATCAGGTTTTTGTCATCTATCATGTGGGAAGGAGTGGAGGGCTCCTTCCAGGGTGATGTAAAATCCTTTTAAGGGTGGTTTCCTCTTGGGGGAGGGGGGAGGCCCTTGTCCTTGCCTGCCTTCCTTCCAAATATCCTTCATAAACTTCAGACTCTAGTTGCAAACCCCAGGCTGTTACCTGTACTTCTGACCTACCAGCTATGGATTGAAGGTTCCAGTGACCTCCTCCTTAGATTCTTTTAATTTGCCAGAGTGACTCAGAACATTCAGGGAAACACATTTACCAGTTTATTAAGGATATGAAAAAGGATGTGAATCAACAGCCAGATGAAGAGATACATAGGATGAAGTATGGGGAAAGGGTGAGGAGCGTCTATGACCTCTCCAGGTGCCTCCATGTGTTCACCCACCTGAAAGTTCTCCCAACCCTGTACTTAGGGGGTTTTATGGAGGCTTCACTTCACAGTCATGATTGACTAAGTCATTGGCATTGGCTGATTCAACCTCCAGATCCTGTCCCCTCCCCGGAAGTCTGGGGCTGGGACTGAAAGTTCCAAACGTCTAATCACACGGTTCTCCTAGAAGTCACTTCCCTGTCCTTAGGTTATCTAAGAGTGTTCCAAAAGTGATCTCATTAACATAACAAAAGATACCTTTATCACCCTTATCATAGGATGTTCCAAAGGTTTTAGGAACTAGAGCCAGAAACCCTGGAAGAAAACCAAATACAAATGAGAAATCTATGGTCACCATTCATCTGAATGACCAAAATGTATTATTTCTTATAAATTACAGTATCACATTTGCTTTAGATTTATGGGCTAATGTTAATTTTTACAGCTTTTCTAACTCCTGTATTGTATAAGGAAAATTAAAAAAAAAAAAAAGAGGGCTGCAATTGAGTTAAGTTCAAATTCTCAGTGTCCAAGGAAATTTTTAAGAGTGTAATGTTCAAGTCCAATGCCCCAGGAACAGCTCAAAAGCCTCCCTTTTTAGGAGGCTCCACCCATCCTAACTTCCATCAGTGACAGTTATGTTAAATTAGAGTTTGCCCCAAATCAAAAAAGACCCAGCTCATTTTATAAGATAACTTAGATTCAATATAGTTATCTACAGTTATTGAGTAATTCAGGGCCATAATAAATATTTACTATGAATAATATAATAGGTATCATGCAAATGTTATTGGACTTCTGACAAAATGTATAATAGAAAATTCTAGAGGACCTGGCTGGTTCAGTTGGTAGAACATGTGACTCTCAATCTCAGGGTCATGAGTTCAAGTCCCACACTGGGCATAGCACTTACATTAAAAAAAGAGAGAGAGACAGAGACAAAGACAGAGAAAATTCTAGCAATGCTGAGATCCCCTGTGTTAGAAGTTATTAATCAATTTTTTAAATTATGATGATCATCTAATCTTAAAGCTCTCACCTCTGATTTTATGAATCTACACAGAAGCAATTCAAATAAAAGTATATTAAAATGTTTTAAATATTTCTAAAATATGTTGTTAAAAATAAAGCTAATTTGGCCAAATAAACTACCACATACTGGAGAAATGTCATCATATTGAAAAGAGGAAGAATGGTTGGTGTTTTTAGTGTGTGTGTGTGTGTGTGTGTGTGTGTGTGTGTGTATAAAATCATGGTTGAGTAGAAAGTTGTTAATTGATTTACTTCTATATTTACATAAAAATATTTATGGAATGCCTACTCTGGGCCAAGAACTTTGTTGATGCTGTACCAGTGGATGGCTCCATGGTTAGGAATTTTATTTTTATTGGTCCTAAAACATTGTCTCGTTTACTGGATGAAGCTGGAAAATACTATTACAGAATATAAGAACTTCCTGCTAAGAAACTTGCAGTATAATTACAAGACTTAATACACACTATTAATGACATTGCCACTTGGGATCAGAATCCAAGATTTCCTGTTTTCAGTGTTTTTTGTTTTCATATACCCTGCTAGTTTGTGAAAGGATGCTCCATTGACTAGGAGCAAGGGAAACATGACTATATTGATAATTGGGAATACTTTGTTAGGAAATTTCTACTTAAATACTAAAATGAAAGCACTCTATTCATCTTCCCTCTGCCTCACTCTATAGCTTCAGATGGATGGATTACCAGCCCTTGATGTATGTGCATCTGTGATATCACTTCTTCCACACAACAGGAGCAGAGTCACCACTGGGCTTCAGGCTCCATTCCCTCTGTCAAGGCCACTGTGTCATCCAAGCTCTGTCTCAGGGCAACTTCCTTCAAGGTCACACAAAGATGGATGCTCCTCTGACCTGCTGCGAATCTCCGCCCAGGTATGTTGATGCCCTACTGCCACAACTTGGGATTTTCTCACTGTTATCACCCAGAAAATAATGGATAGAACCTTTGATGGAATTTATGGCTCCTGTTCTGTTTTAAGAAGAGTGTGACTCCTGGGGTGCCTGGGTGGCACAGTCGTTAAGCGTCTGCCTTCAGCTCAGGGCGTGATCCCGGCGTTCTGGGATCGAGCCCCACATCAGGCTTCTCCACTAGGAGCCTGCTTCTTTCTCTCCCACTCCCCCTGCTTGTGTTCCCTCTCTCACTGGCTGTCTCTCCCTGTCAAATAAATAAACAAAATCTTAAAAAAAAAAAAAAAGAAGAGTGTGACTCCTTTTAAGGGGAGTCCATTTGATTTTGGTAGCTACTCAACCATTTCTTGGAGTGCCTGTCAGCTGGAGGAGGAGGATGGGGTAGCACAGTTAGAATCAGTTTCAACATTTCTTTCTTCCTTCTTTAAGAGTTTTTAAGATCTTCTTTGTAAGTCATGGTTTGTGAAGCTAGCTTAGCCTCTGCTACAGATTTACAAGCTCACTCACTCTTCCAGTCCTTCTAAATCTTGTATTTTCAGGGAGGGATGAAAAGAGGTCATCCCGTAGACTCTCCTTAATACCAAGGGACCACATATGTCCTCCATAATGGAAGATGGCTGAAGAGGAGGAGTGGAAGGTACCATTTGCTCAATTCTCTATAACCAGTCAGGACACTGCCCCAAGTACACGACTTCTCTCCTCAGTACATTTTGTTCCAAAGGACAGCCACTCGCAGGGATGTAAAGCCTCTCTAGGCAGTTTCAGTCTTCTGGTTTCATATGTATTAAATTTCATGGTTGGAAAGCTTTAGAAACATTGATAAGCTTCACATTATTATAGATATCTTGGTTTTCCAAATAGTCATTTAGACTATTCCTGTGGCCTCAGCCAGCCTCACTGTAGTGGACTGAATGCCAGTCTCTGAAAAGATATGTTTAATTCCTAACCCCAGTACTTGTGAATGTAACCTTATTTGGAAAAAGGGTCTTTGAAGGTGTAATTAAGATCAGGAGCTCCAGATGCAATCATCCAGGATTAACCAGGTGGATCCTAAGACAAATGACTATCTTATAAGAGGAAAATACAGACATCAGAGAAGAAACAGAAAATATGTGAAGGTGGTGGCAGAGATCGGAATTATGCAGCTACACGCCAAGGAGCACCAATGATTACCTATAGCCACCAAAAGCTAAGGAGGCAGAAAAGGATTCTCCCCTAGAGCCTTCAGGGGGAGCACTGTCCTGCCAACACCTTGATTTTGAACTATGGCTTCCAGACTATGAGAAAATAAAATTCTGCTGGTTCAAGTCACCAAGTTTGTGGAGATATGTTACAGTAGCCCTAGGAAATGAGCACACTAGCCTATGGCAACATAAAGCAGACTGGTGGGGACTGCTGTGTGCCTCTCCCGCCCAGGTCTCAGCTAGCCTGGCCATGAAGACAGCAAAACTGGAGGTCATTTGAAACCTTGCAGCCATACCCCTTCCTCCACCATTCTTGGTTTCCCCTCAAAATACAATCTCCTGATTTAGTCTCTCCCATACTTTAATAATCTTTGGGGGGATTACACTGCTTCTTGCTTCACCATGCTTCCATTTCTCCACATCCTTCAAATAGGACTGGCTACATAATTTGAGGGAACTGTTGAAAATGGAAGTGTGCGTTCATATATTTTATTTCTTTATTTGAGAGAGAGAATACAAGCCAGGGAGAGAGGCAGAGGGAGAGGGAGAAGCAGACTCCCCCCTGAGCAGGGAGCCCAATGTGGGGCTCAATCCCAGGACCTTGGGATCATGACCTGAGCCGAAGGCAGACGCTTAACTGACTGAGCCACCCAAGTGCCCTGGAAATGTGGGGTCATTTTAAAATTAAGAATTTCAAGACAAGAACAGAAGAACCAAGCATGGGGCCTTCTTAAAAGTAGAGCCCTGTGCTACTGCACAGATTACATACCGATCAGTCCAGCTCTACCTCCTAAATTTATCCACTCTGACATGGCAGAGTCTTTGTTCAATACTGATAAATTCTACTACCTTCATAACTTATTCAGACTATGCTTAATCCATTTTCTTGCTTTATGTGAAAAATCAGCTTTCTTCTGACAATAGTTTTCCATAGATCTTCCCTCAGTATAAAATACTCATTATTTTAACTCCCCAGGACCATGGGAGGCAGCATTGGCACCCTTGTAGCTCCCTAGTATTGCTTTTGAACAGTGTACCACTTCTTATACCAGCTCTTGATCTTTTTAGCGTCTTGCTCCCTATATGTGTAACTTCTGCCCCAACTCTGCACTGTCATCTGCTCAGTTCCAGATCATTCCACCACATTCATGGGAATCTTTTGTATCTGACTCTCTCCTTCTCTATCTCATGGCTTATCACTGTGGGTGGCTTCAGTGTCCATGTGGATGGCCTTTTCAGTAACTTAACCTCCAATTTCTTGATTTTCATTCTACGTCAGCTAACCTCACCCATTTTTCTTCCATAAACTAGGTCATAACTACTACTAGAACTTTCAAGAAAACTATCCACCTTGACTACAATTTATTTTTCTCTCTCCTTCCTTTGATTTATATCTCTAGTTCCTTGACTTCTTTTTCTCTCCTTGTTTATGTCTTCACCTATTCTCCTGTGTCATATTACATTAATCTCATAGCTCTATCCTTCAACTACTCTCTTAGTAATGGCAGCCCAGTTTTCTCCTTGTCTTTCCATCAGATCACTTGGTAAGACCCCAAAGTTGATTAAACTTTCTGCATTTACAGTCATATTTTATACAGATGCACACGACAGTGTGCAACTACTACTTCCACCTACTACTTCCTGTACTCAAAAGTATTTCTTTGGGTTTATAGTCAGCTTCTCTCCACCATTCCTAGCAACAGTCTTTAGGCTGTTTACCTGATTGCATCATCAACCTTAATTGCCTGATAGAAGTGAGAGACAACCAAAAATCTTCAATCCACTATAAGTAGACAAAAGCATTCTATAAATAGTATTTTCTTAAGTCATTATTTTGTCTTAATGAAGGAAATGAGCTTACATTTTTTTCAATTAAAAACTGCTGTTAAGCACTTGTTTTATACAGGTACTATTCTAGTTACTAAAGATATAGTGTTCATGGACACTGGTTCTGATTATTTCAAATATCTAATTTAAAAGTATATCAGGGGCGCCTGGGTGGCACAGCAGTTAAGCATCTGCCTTCGGCTCAGGGCATGATCCCGGCATTATGGGATCGAGCCCCACATCAGGCTCCTCCGCTATGAGCCTGCTTCTTCCTATCCCGCTCCCCCTGCTTGTGTTCCCTCTCTCGCTGGCTGTCTCTATCTCTGTCGAATAAATAAAAAATAAAATTAAAAAAAATTAAAAAATAAAATTATATCAATGAGGACTAATGATTTTATCAAATTTAACTGAAAATACAGGTTAACAAAACAAATTTTGTGGAGTATAAGGAATACAGTTACAGAATCATAAAAATCCAATCATGGTAGCATAAGTCACATATCTAAACATTTTAGTATCATTCTCATTATAGGTTATCTAAAATGATTAGGACTTAGAATAATTTCCCTTAGTAATAATATTTAGAATATATTTCATATACAAATATATTTCATCATGTGAAATGAGTTTTGTCAGTAAGTTTTAAAGTTACACTAAAAATATAAATAACTCTCAATCTCTTTAATTAACGTTTGTATGACCACACAAGTAACTATGTTTTTACAAAATAAAACATACAGGTTGGCTTCTAGAAAACTCACAAGCTTTATTAACAGAGTGTAGGTTTTAAAAAAAAAAGTCAACCAACCTTTTTTTTAAGGGAGAGGAAGAGAATCTTAAGCAGGCTCCATGCCAGTGTGGGACCCAAAGCAGGGGCTCCACCTGGGTCTCAGTCTCACAATCCTGAGATCATGACCTGAGCCAAAATCAAGAGTTGAACACTTAACTGACTGAGCCACCCAGGTGCCCCAAAAGTTGATCAACCTTAAAGGCAGAAAGGACTAAGTTCAAAAATTGGTTTGCAGTCTTGTTAGCTATTTCACGTCATTCAAACCTTATCTCACCTTGTCGGGCTTCAGTTTATTAAGTGAAAATGGCAAGCAATGATTATTACTACACTGTGGAGGTAGACATATTAAATAATTTAAAGGGCCTGATTGTAGCACCATTAGTAGATATTTTAAATGAATTATTTCGGTGATTATATTTTTATATCTCCCATAGCCTTTACCTAAAAAGGGAATTTAGAAGTAGTCAGTAGTGAAGTGGTAGGTGTCCTAGGCCTTGGGTAGGAAGCCAGAGCACAGTACCAACAAGCATATTGGTATTAAGATTTTGAGCACTAAAAATGACTTTCAGGAAAACAGAGGTGATCTCAGGACTTCAGTGAGGACAAACCACATTCTCAGGAAGCAGAGAACTGTACCTTAATTTTTTCAGCAGTATTGTCATCGATTTAATATGGCTTTTAAAAGACACAATGAAACCCTAATAATAAGGACCTCATTTTCCTCAGTGAGAACATTTAGATGAATGTTCTCAATGAACAATATGCATTGTTATCTGTTTTTCTTTGTCCAAAAGTTGTCGGCATTGCGTGTTGCCTCCCGATCTGTTAAAAAAATCTGCTAATAAACACAAAGACCCAAATTCCGGGCGCAGATAAGAAAGCTATGCACATTCCTACCTTCTCCAGCCACGACTAGATCAAAAGGCAACCTTGTGACACGTGGAGCACAAACCCTGCGGCCGCGTACAGATGGGTCAACCGACAAGTTGTAGCTTCTGGGAAGAGAGAGAAAAGCGAAATTCCCGCACTTACAGCAAGCGAATTCTTAACAGAACCTTAACAGTCACCTGGGGGAACTGAGAGTGGCAGGCGGGGAGGACATCGGTCCTGTGACGATCCCCGACGATTAGTTTTCTGTTACCTTGCACGCAGGAGAGCCAACAAGGAAGAGCCTCGGTCGCGCTTACCCTCGAGCCCCACGTCGCCCGGGACTGCGCTGCAAGCGGACACGCGAGAGCCGGAGGCGGGAGGGGGGGGGCGCTCTGCGCTGGAGGCGGGTCCCGGTGGCTGCTCCCTCCGCCCCCGGAGTCGCTGCCACCGCCTGGCTGCGCCCCAGCTCAGCAGCTCAGACGCGGCCGCATCCCTTAGACTGTAGAGGCGGCCGCGAGCTAGAGCCCGCGTCGCTGCTCTCGGCCACACGGAGGCTGGGCGAGCCCGAGCGCGAGGACACCTGGCCCGGGCGCGGCGGGAAGCTCTGCGCGCCACTGGTACGTACCAGGTGGAGGGGTAGCGGGAGTGAGTGTGGCTGGTGCGAGGAAGGAGGGAAAGGACTTGGAGTCGGGGGAGACTGACTGAGAGAAGATGTGAAAGTGCAACTTTCCCATTTGCCGCTCAGTCTGCGCAAGCACGGGGGATTTCAAAGCAGGTGCCCCTTATGCTAGAGCGACATCACTACTATGCAAACTAAGGTATCTTTAAAGCGGAAGGAGGCGCTTAGGTCAACAGGGGTAACCAAGGCGATCTGATCACCTGCTTTTTGCCGTTTCTTCTCTGAAGGTGGACATTAGTGACCTCCTGTCGTAAATTGTTGAGCCCTTAGTCTCTCTCGCCCGCAATGCCACGTCGTTTTCCTTGGGCTGCGCGTTCCAAGCTCGCGGCCACTGGATCGGCAGAGAAGCGAGACCTAACCGGCTCTGCCAGCGTCGAGCTCTGTGGCTTTAGCCAACTTGCCTCACCCCGCTAGTCTCCGTTCATTCTTTGACAAAATATGGCACTGATTAGACCGGATAATCCGGATGGTCCCCTTCAGCTATTGGGATTTCCCCGAGCCTGGGACCCCTGCCTGCGAGGGACCGGAGTGTAAAGTGGTCTCAGGGGCTTAGGAGACGGAGGGCGTGGGTCCTGGTTGTTGCAGCTGCAACCCCTTGGGGAAGCACCTGGAAGTGTCTTCTGGGGAAGATGGCCAGCTGCTGCTGCCGGCTCCCTGCTGACTGAGGCCGAGACCTACAGGCCAGTCCCATTTTGGTAGAACTCATCCCAGGAAGCTCAACGGAACTCGGTCCCTTTGGAAAGCGCTTCGCATGAGCGGGACAAACGGGAAACACACTTAAAAAACCACAAAAGCCAAAAACAACCCCCTCCCCCAACCCAGCAGGTATTATTAGTCAGAGTCTGCAGGACTGGAAAGTGGAGATTCAAGGTGGAAGATCACTTAAACATCCACTTAGAAAATAATCAAAAACTGAAAACAATTAATGGTTTGGATACCGAAGAAGTATTAGATAAGAATTACTATGAACACTGCATCGCTTTGTGTACATGTAGATTCAAAATCCATCTCCCCACTTTGTCTTTTCACAGATGCCTTTCTTCATATTGACGTTGATACACATTTTAAAAAATCCTTCTGGGTTTTAGTATTCAGAAAGCTCAGAATTTGGGTTATTAAAATGAGATATGATGACCACATATCTCACAGAAAGTAGCGTAATGGAGTAGATGGATTCTGGATCAAGGTTGGTTAGACCAGCATTTTGAAAACCTTTTTTATTTCCTGCTAATATGATCCATACTGGTCAATGCCTCTCTATTGACACTATCTCAAAAGGGTTCATTTTCTAAAAAGATGTTCTGGAAGATAAAATGATTGAATTTTGAAGCAAAGTACGATTTTTTTTTGGGGGGGGGAAGTCTTTAGTAATTGACTTTAATCTTCTCTTTACCATATCTTTCTACAGCAAAATACCGAAGACTAATGGAATACTTTATGCAGGGTGTTTAAAAATGTGTCACATTTCATTTGTGTTAAACAAATTCTCTCTTCTTTAGTCACTTTTAAACTAGAAATTTAGATATTTAGAAATTTACTCCTTTCAGTGATTTTTTAAGGAAAAGTTACCAAGTTGTAAAAACATCACCATAATTCAATTTTAGAACATTTTCATTACCCCCAAGAGATCCCTCATGTCCATTTATAGTTAATCTCTGTTCTTACTGCCAGCTTCAGGCAACCACTAATCACTTTTCAGTCTCTATAGATTTGCCTTTTTTGGACATTTCATATAAATGGAGTCATATATGGCCTTTTGTTTATGGCTTCTTTCACTTAGCATAATGTTTTTGAGATTCATCTGTGTTGTAGCATGTAGCAGTATCTCATTACTTTTTATTTATTAGTTTTCCATTGTATGGATATACCACATTCTATCTATTCATTAGTGCACATTTAGACTGTTTTCAGTTTTAGGCTATTATGAATCATGATGCTAAGGACATTTACATGCAAATCTTAGTGGTTACATATGTTTTCATTTCTCTTGGGTAGATATTTAGACTTGGAATTGCTGGGTTGTATGACAAACTTCTGTCTAACGTTGAGAGAGCATTATAGATTTTTATGTGGAAGTTATATATTTATGAAATGTAGAAAATTCTGGAGAAATAAGTTTCTTACTGGATAATATATGATTTGTTATATATGTAGAGAGAAGGTTGGGAGAAGAAACACTTTGTTTCCTTTTAAATTTAGAGCTCAAATAATTTTGAAAAAGAAGTAGTATTTCTCAGAAATAAAATATTTTAAAGACAGGTTTTTTTTGGAGTAGTTTTAGATTCATAGCAAAATTGAAAGGAAGGTATAGATTTTCTATATACTCTGAGCCCCCAGACATGCATAGCCTTCCCTTTACCAAAATCCCCCACTAGAGTGGTACATTTGTTACAATGGATAAACCTACACTGACACATTGTAATCATTCAAAGTCCATTGTTTACCTTAGGATTCACTCTTGTATATTCTATGGGGTTAGACAAATGTGTAAAGACAAGCATCCATCATTATAATATCATACAGAGTATTTTCATTGCCCTAAAAGTCTTCTGTTCTCTGCTTGTTCAAACCTCTCCCAATTTTCTTTTGTTTTAATACTTAATGACAGCAAATCAGGCTTAATGAAGACAAAATTTCCTTTAGTGTCCATTGAAAATGGAAAAGAAAGGGGCGCCTGGGTGGCACAGCGGTTAAGCGTCTGCCTTCGGCTCAGGGCGTGATCCCGGCGTTATGGGTTCGAGCCCCACATCAGGCTCCTCTGCTATGAGCCTGCTTATTCCTCTCCCGCTCCCCCTGCTTGTGTTCCCTGTCTCGCTAGCTGTCTCTATCTCTGTCAAATAAATAAATAAAATCTTTAAAAAAAATGGAAAAGAAAGCAATTTGAAAATTGTGTTTTAAATGTTGATGAGACTCAGACCTGAATGGCTTGGTAGTAAATTCAATGGTTTTCCATTCCTTCAATACAAGATTTTAATTGAGTTAAAAAAACCATTTTTTTCTGAATATTAAAAAAACTGTATAAATCCTGTAATAAAATAAGCTTTCTTAGCCATGATGCCTCATAATTCTTTTAAGTAATAATTAAACATATTCTATTCTTAGATATAGAGATCTAAGGCCCATGATTGGTTTGTGATATGTACAAAAACCATGTATTAAGGATAAATCTAGGGATCCTGTATTCCTGTTTTAAAACTTCTGCCATTGGGGTGTCTGGGTGCTGTTGGTTAAGTGTCCAATTCTTGGTTTCAGCTCAGGTCATGATCTCAGGGTCGTGAGATCCAGCCCCACACCAGGCTATGCACTCAGTACAGAGTCTGCTTAAGACTCTCTCTCCCTCTCCTTCTGCCCCCCCAAACAAAACAAAACAAAATAAAAACTTCTGCCATTAGTACAGTGCTCTTCTGAATTTTGTTAGTCTCAGAAATTTTCATGTTAATATGCTGTATGTACTTTTTATAAGTCAATGTCAGTTAGTGACATTACGTAAAAGAATTCCAGGTTAAGAATTTAAACATACTCAGAAAACCAAAGGTAGTTATTATTATTATTTCCTTTTATTGGAAATACAATTGATTTTGAGAAATCAAATAGTCTACTTTTCACTGAAGTTAAGATAAACTCTTTATTTCAGCTGTCAATGGCAAAAGTAATGTTATGCCCAGGAATGGTGTGTGTTGTGGGTTTTATAAGTCAGAGTGGATTTGTGTCCTCCAGTCACTCCTATTTTTAAAATATGATAGTGTCCAAGAGTTGGGATGTTTAGTTGGAAAAGAAGTTCAGAGCTGTCTAAATAAGAATAAAATAATTTGAATTTGTATATATTCCTGAACAGGAGGAGGTAATCTCACCTAGAGTCCTAGATCAGTTAGAATAGGATTTATCAGACTGCAAAGAGGGTCAAGAAAATGGAGACACTTTAAAATCATGTAGTCTGGAGCCAAGACAGCTTGAACACTTGTTAGCAGCATTTACAGGGAAAATGAATGGAGCTAAATTTTTTCTTTTACCTCTTAAATTCTTCATTCCCATGGTCCATATTTCTTGTTAAGCTCTAATATCTACCATGTTGATGAAAAAGAATCCTCATTTGGGAATATGGAAATCATCATGGTTAACTCTAAGACTTTCATTTTTTTGGGGTGAAGTAAAGGAGGAAACTGAGGTCCAGTATGATAGTTTCATGAATAAAACCATGGAAGACAGGGAAGAGTTAAGCAGTATTCCCAAACATGCGTCTATTTAAATGACTATATCATTCTTTATTTCTAGACTTCTAGACTAATCTTTATGGGCTGGGCTAATATGTCTCAAAAGAAAACTATATATCTATATATATATATCTATATTTACATAGATATATATATTTAAACATTTTTTAGAGAGAGAGAGCAAGTGTGAATGGGGGAGGGGCAGAGGGAAAGGGAGAGAGAATCTTAAGCAGGCTCCATGCTCATCACAGAGCCTGATGTAGGGCTTGATTTCACAACCCTGAGATCATGACCTGAGCTGAAATCAAGAGTTGGATGCTTAACTGATTGAGCCATCCAGGTACCCCAAAACAATATTTTAAAAATCAGTGTGTGTATGTGTGTGCACACACACGTGCACACATAACTAAGGATAGCTTACAACTCATGCAATTATATTAGTTTATTATGTTTGTTTATTTTAAAAATGAGAATAAGTGCTTCTGTCATGGAGTCTCTGGAGCCAGATACACTATTAAATTTTAAAACATTGAAATAAACTCCTCTTGTCTGACTTTCCCAAAAATGCTTTGAAATCTAATAAAAAGCTAGATTGTAGATATGATGGATTTTTTCACATTCTAAAGGTTTATAAAGGGTCCATCAAGCCAGAAGAAAATGTTATAAAGCCCAAGGCTTCCACAGAAACCACTCTGCCTCTTAGTTCCTACATCTCTGAAGAAGAATAGCAATCATAATTGTGTTTGTTACAGTAAAAAAGAAGTAACAAAAATAAAAAGCAACTCTACATCTTTTTAATATGCCATGAAACTGGGTATTCGTATCTATAGATACTTATAGCTCTGAGGAGGTTGAATTTGAGGGGGGTTGGGCAGACTTGTGTAGTAGCCCAAGCAAGAGGTGCTAAAGAGTAAGTCTGGGATTAGGGACAAAGAATTAGAGGTGAACAGGAGTATTTGAAGTCTAGAAATATTAGAAGCTGAAAATGATCAGGCTTGATAAGTGGGATATGAAGTTAGAGGTAGGAGTGAAGAGTGCTTCTCAGATTCTTGGCTTGAGGTTTGAGGCAATATAAGAATGAGGGCAGATTTGTCAGATTTACTGGAGTGGATAATCTCTCCTCAAAATTCATGTACTTCTTGGATCCTCAGAATGTGATCTTATTTAGAAAGGTCATTGCAGTTGTAATTGGTTAAGATGAGGTCATACTGAAGTAGGATGGGCCCTTAACCCAATATGACTGCTGTCCTGATAAGAAAAGAAAAGACACAGAGATAGAAACACAAAGAGGAAGACAAACATATGATAATGGAGGCAGAAATTGGAGTTATGTAGCTGCAAGGGATTTGCCAGCCACCACCAGAAGCTAGGAGAGAGTCATGGAACAGATTCTCCTTCTGAGTCCCCCAAGAAAGAATCAACCCTGCTGACACCTTGATTTTGGATTGCTGGACTCCGAAGCTGTGTGGAGGAAGTTCATGTTGTTTTAAGGCACTTAAACCAAGTGGCAATTGGTTATGACAGCCCTGGGAAACTAATATAGTGGGTGTGGGGGAAGAGGATGATGAGTAAAAGAGGAATCAGAGGTAAAGATATCCAAAAGGCTGTTTTTTTAAACATGCTCAGGAGGCATACATTTAGTTGACGTTAGCATCCAGGAGGTAAATATAATAATGAGACCTCCTATGGCAAGCACATGGAATGAGAAAGGAAATGGGAGAAAATGGAAGCCGAGGAAGTAAGTTCTCCTGGGAGCCCAAAAAGAGAGGCTGGAAAGGGCATTGTCATAACAACAAGGGTAGGTAGAGCATCAAAATGTGTGGCATGATCAATAGGTCATAGTCATGAGACGACCCAGTAGGAGAAGGGCTGAAAGGATTTTTTATTTGGCAAGTAGAAAGGCAGAGTAATAGCTTTATAATTGGGAAGTGGAAGCCAGATTTTATTGGGTGAGAAATGGAAAGTAAGGGAATGGGGTCAGCCAGTGTTGAGTACTCATCCTGGGATTATAGCCAAAAGACAGAAGAAAAAGGTGGGTGGGTAATGGGGGTCAGGACATTGGGTCAAATTAATTTTTAGTTAGTTTCAAGGAGAGCCTTGGTCGTCTCCTTAGATGCCATGAAGACATCATTAGTGTGGGAGAAGCTGAAGGTACAGAAAAGATAATTCATAGAGCTGATTTCCAAAGGAGGTAATGAGATTAGAACAAAAGTAGAGGCCTTCAACATATATTTTTCAATTTGTAACACAAGCTTGAAATTTTTCTAAGGGACCATAATTATTTTTTCTTCCAGTGGAAATGACCATACATGTTAAGGGGCTGGAAACTTCTTCTTTTTTAAAGAGTTATTTTACTTATTTTGGGTGGGGGGAGCACAGTGGGGAGGGGCAGAGGAAGAGAGAGAGTCTTAGGTAGAACCGGCTCTATGCGCAGAGCCCCACGTGGCTCAATCTCACGACCCAGAAATCATGAACGAAGGCGAAACCAAGAGTTGACAACAACACTTAACTGACTTGGCCACCCAGGCACCCACAGGGAATGGAAAGTTCTATTTACTGAGAGACATAGCAGGTCCAGGCTAGGTGCTTTCACATATTTCATATATTCTCCAACCTGTGGAGTTAGTCTTATGGCTCAGTTTTCTGAATAAGTAGGGGAAGAGAACATTTATTCAAAGTCATTTAATAGAAAGTGACAGAGTTGAGATAAAAAGCCAGGTTTTATTGGTGCCTAAATTCACAGCCTACCATTCTAACTTGAAATGCTCAGCTCATTCACTCATATTGGACATTCCTTTTTTTAAAAAACATTTATTCATTAATATATTATTCATTTTACAACCTCCTAAATTAGCCATCTGTTAGCTTTTTTTTTTTAATTGTTGTTGTTGTTTTAATGTAAGCTCTACACCCAATGTGGGGCTTGAACTCATGACCCCAAGATCAAGAGTCACATGTGCCAGCCAGGCGCTCGTCATATTGGACATTCTTTTTTTTTTTTTTTTTCCATATTGGACGTTCTTAACAGTCATTGCTGAGCATGACACATATCCTGTGCCCCTCCTCAGTATTCGTTATTAAAGATGGTTACATAAAAGCAATATGATAACTTGGGCAGTGCATCCACTCTATCCTGACATAGTCAAAGTCCTGTATCACTGAACGAGGTTTGGTCTACACCAGGTCATTTCAGGTTTTCCATTCATTTGTACCATATGGTTTTGACAGTTCAGAAATGGGACCAGTCTACAACGTGGGGGGTGCAATTTTTTATTTGTCTCAGGGAAGAGTGGGAGCAGGTTTTTAGGGGGAAGTGAGACATATTTTCCTCACAGGGTAGATCTGGGTCAGTTCCCTGAGATGTTTGTGGAATTTTTCCAAAAAATATTAAGATTCAGATAAAACCCAGCATAAGTTGTTCCAGCTTTGAGGAGTCCATGTTTAGGGTTCTGGTTTGAATGCTTTGAAAAGACATATAACTGCATATAACTGCAAAACAGGAAACAAAGCACTTTTTTAAGATGTTTATTTACCAACTTCAAGTAAGTACCCTATTTTATCCAAATTTGTTGAAAACTTTTTATATTGTTTATCAATAATTATTATTGGTCTTAATAGTCAATGGGCTCAGTTCTTCACTTTGTTGGTTTTATCTCAATATGTTCCACTTGAAATATGGATTAATAAGAATTCTGTATAATGACAACAGTTTAGGTTTTGTCTAAAAACATCTCAAATTATCTTACAAAAAGATTGTTTAGGGTTTACTTTGTTAACTTCTTTCACATATTTTTATTGTAAAGCCATTATGTAATTAAGAACATTTAAAGATTTTTAAATTTCAGTTTTAATATTCAATATTGATTATCTTCCAGTCTTGGTACATTTGTAAGGTTGTATTTTTATATATAATAGGATACAGGTTGTATCCTATTACAAATTTTTAAAAAACTAACATTTTTCCTTCTTATGTAAAGTGACCCATGAAATAGTTTTTGGCTAGATGAGCTTTCAGGTATGGAACAGAATTTTCCAGTTTACCAAATGGGTACATTCTAATTTTGCTCCATCCTGTGGTGATTAATTTGGGAAATGAGAAAACAGAAGAAAAATATATCCAATCCATTAAAATACATTGCTTTAAGTATTAGTAATGTTCAAATGTAGAATTCAGTTTTTCCAAGAATAATATCTGCTTCCTATTATAAATTCTTCACCAAGAATCACAGATTCTTACTTGATCTTATCTTTTTTGTCAATTATCCCTCATTACATTATAATGAGTTATTGTACATGTTATTTCCAGACCAGGTAATGTTTGCCACTTAAAATACTACTAATTTTTAAACTTTAAAAATTTTTAAGTGTTTTTGAGGTAATATACATTGCAGTGTAAATCAAGAAATTTCAGAATTGTATTAAGAAGAAAACAGGCTCTATCTATATTTCCACCATAAATTATAAAATCCTTTGCACATATGTGGCTTTAAAAAACCAAAACTGATGTAACAGATACCTTATCTCTCACTTAATATATCATCTCAATATATGTTTCCTAAGCAACAAATTATATTTTTAATGGCTGCATAGTGTTCTGTAACATTTTTAACTAATCCTTATTGGTAAATATGCAGAATGTCTCCAAGTTTGGTTTTATTAACAATATCATAGTAAATAACTGTGTTCATAATTTTTACACACTTTACATACCTGTTTGATTAATTCCTTTGTATAAATTTCTAGACATAGAATTGGTAGGTCATAACATAATCACTTTTTAAAGGCTTCTGATACATTTTGCAAAATTTCTTTTCAGAGGGCCTGTAGGATTTATACTCAAAATAACATTTTTACTAATATACTAATACTGTTTCAAAAATTTAAAATTTAGAAATCAGTGGGAAAAGATAGCTCATATTTGTATTTCTTTGATCAATTTCTTTGACCATTTTTAGTTAACCAATATGTTTATTGGATATTTTAATTTTTCTAAGTTGCTTTTTTATACTCTTTGCCTACCTTTAATCTTTTTTGTTTGTTTTGAAGCTTTTTATTCATAAGGATATTAACTCCTTGTGTGTCTGTTATACTGCAATTTTAATTTTTTAATTTTTTTAAAAGATTTTATTTATTTATTTGAGATAGAGCAAGAGCAAATGAGATAGCATGAGCAGGGGAGAGGAGCAAAGGGAGAGGGAGAAGCAGGCTCTCCACTGAGCAGGGAGCCCAATGACCCTGGGATCATGACCTGAGCTGAAGGCAGATGCTTAACCAGTTGAGCCACCCAGGCGCCCCTCACACTGCAATTTTTGAATCAGCTTGTTTGTTTATTTGTTTGTTTGTTTGTTTCTTTTTGCCATTAGTTATTTAGGGAACATTTCTTTGTAGAATACTTACATTTTATGGATCTCAAAGCTATCAATTTCTTCTTGCATAGTTTCTTGTTTTGTTAAGTTTGAAAAGGACCTCACCACTTACAAAATATTAAAAAATCGCAATGGATTCCATGTTTCCATCCACACAAGTCAGTGAAGAACCTAAGAACTCTGTGTGGTTCTGGCTAGTCCTTTACCACTTTCTCCCCTAAAACTACAGCAACTTCACAGCCTTCTCTGCTTTGAGTTCCCCCTCATATCTTCTTGTGTATGCAAATTACTGGAGGGATCCTTATACTCCCAAGGAAAATGACCAACTTTCCTGACTTTTCTGGACCTGAAAAGTTTCCCAGGATGCTATCTATGTAGAGTAAGTCCTTGACTTAAAGAGTCTACACTTTTGAAATTTTTGAAATCCCTTAGTTTCTTTTTATATGTCACCTGTCTTCATCTTCATGCTCTGCTTGGTGACAAAATAACTGTCAACAGCTCCTGGCCTAAATTCCCAAGTTTATATTCAAAGAGAAAAAGGTATTTTTACCTAGTACCTTTGGCACCAGTCCCAAGATGGACTAACTTGCATCATGAACCCACTCTTTAAGCATTTGCTGGGTTAGAAAAATGTAATAAGCCTGCTGGGGCAGGTTTGAGTCATGTACCACTTCTGAACTAATCACTGTGGCTAGCTGCATCTGGAGCTCAGATTTGTAAGATCTGAGTCTCAACTTTATTCTTGGTAACAACTGAATCACATGGAGTAAATATAGGAGAAATTTCCAATTTCTCAATTGGAAATGGATGTTGAGAAGATGAAATTTTTACTATCCATCGAACTGGTGACACACAGGTTAAAACAAAACAGAAGCACAAACAGGTGCTGAATAAACTTGTAAGACTGTCTTGTGAATAAAGACTGTGAATGTTATTAGTGCTTAGATTTTTATGCTATTTATTTAACAGAATTTTTAACATCCTGATTCTTGACTCTATTCTTCGTAGTTAAGTTACAAAATAATTAAGCTTTGTTGGGGCGCCTGGGTGGCACAGCAGTTATGCGTCTGCCTTCGGCTCAGGGCGTGATCCCGGTGTTATGGGATCAAGCCCCACATCAGGCTCCTCTGCTATGAGCCTGCTTCTTCCTCTCCCACTCCCCCTGCTTGTGTTCCCTCTCTCGCTGGCTGTCTCTATCTCTGTCAAATAAATAAATAAAAATCTTTAAAAAAAATAATTAAGCTTTGTATAAATAAATTTTGTTGTAATCCTCTTTAATCATCATTAATGGATTTTATTTTAAATTCTGCCTGTTAAAATAACATTTTGAGGATAAATAATAAGGGACTCCTTCTTTACACAAATATTTTTGCAGCTAACATTTTTGCAGCTAACATTTAACGTATAATATGTCTTTAATAAGACATATTAACAACAACAACAAAACATATTGACACATAATTTGGGAGGTAATAGTAGAAAATTATAACTAAACTAGAAATCAAAAAGCTTGATTGTGAGGCCAACTCAGCTTTTAATTAGTCATGCAATGCTGAAGAAGTCTCTCAATCTTTTGAGATTTCAGTTTTTGTCAACTTGATTACACTAATATGAATAATATGATTTTAGTTCTTCATCATGAAATCAGTACATAGAAAAAGTACCTGAATTATTCTATTGAGCCCATAATTCTATATTTTAATGCTACATGTGCCCATTCATTTTCAGGTTCATTTCTCTGGATGGTTATGGATGTCCTTCATTAAAGCTTTTAGTGGGGGTGCCTGACTGGCTCAGTTGGTGGAGCGTGTGATTCTCAATCTTGGGGTCATGTGTTCGAGCCCCATGTTGGGGTGTAGAGATTACTTAAAAATAGTAAATAAATGAAGTATGTTAATATTAAAAAAAAAAAAAAAGCTTTTGGGTGCCTGGGCGGCTCAGTCAGTTGTGTCTGCCTTCAGTTCAGGTCATGATCCCAGAGTCCCAGGATCAAGCCCCATGTCGGGCACCCTGCTCAGTGGGGAACCTGCTTCTCCTTCTCCCTCTGCTGCTCCCCATGCTTGTGCTCTCTCTCTCTGTTAAATAAATAAATAAATAAAATCTTTAAAAAATAATAATAAGAAAGCTTTTAATGAACCCTGGAACTCATCACATGCATTTCTGATATGAATACTTAACTAAATTCACATAATCAAAGCATCCTCCTGAATTCAGGTACTTGTGGTTAGTGCTATAGTGCTACAAGAATGAGTGAGATTCCATCCTTTCTAAAGAAGCTTAGAAATACATCTGTTTTGAGGAGGTGGGGGAAGGTAATATACACAACTTTCCTGCAAGGTGACAGTAGTAAGGACCACAAAAGAACTAAAAAGTGCTGTGGGGTTTCAAAGAAGAGAAAGATAAACTTTGAAATTAATCAGAAAGACTTTATAGAACATGTAGTAATTGGGGTGGTCTTTGAGCAGACTGATGGAATTTCAATGAATGGGCAAGACATCCCTGATTGAGAAAACAGCATGAACAAAGGTACAAATACAGAAAAGAGTGGGACAGAGCTATGTAGAATTTTAGGGACTGGGAGAAGATAAGGGTGGAAAGATACATTGGAGCTGTAGTGAAGAATCTTAAATGCTGGCATGAAGACTTTGGACTTAAATTTGTAGTTAATTTGCATTCTCACAAGTTTTTGAGTAGGGAGTCATATAGTCAGTGCTGCACTCTGAGTCAAAAATTACTTTGACAGTTTCTTTAGATGGGGATAAATACAAGAGTGGTGTACATTTTTTAAAAGAAATCAGATAGAGAAAAAATGGTTATTAGTAGAATTGGTTTAAAAAATATTAAAAGATTCTGATTTATGGCCAATTCATGAATTGATACTGTTAAGTGGTTGTCCAACAAAGTAGTATATTTTTAAGCTGTTATTAGTAGCAGTGTCTTATCCAGAACAAAGGAAGTGATGGCCCAACCTGTTCTACCACGATCAAATTGTTCTCCCTCTTTTCCACCAAAAAATTCCCAGAAATCTAGAGGCATAACTCAAAGTGCTCCATTGAAAAGGGCAGTTTCCCTGAAATTTTATAGTCCTCTGACAAGTAAGTATTAATTTTGCATTCTACTTTATGGTGTATTTATTTTGTTTTAATATATAAATATCTTTTAACATATATACTATCAAGTAAGACTGCTTTGATATGCAAAATTTATCATGTGGTTGTGAGTACTTTCTGACACACAGTCAAATACTTCCAAGAATATAGGTTTCCTAGTTTCAGAAGTGCACAGCCTTAGCTGTGCGTGGAACCCACAAGCTCTTAATAAACTAAGAATTCATAGGCTCACAATTCAGAATTCCATTGATTAGAGTTTGTGTTGCATGGGTTAAACTAGGAAGTCATGTTATTGCTAATATCAAAGTCTTTGGCAATATGGTTGCATAAACATATATGTGAACTTATTATGGAAAAATCATCAAAGCATTGTTATATTAAAAAATGGAGGCCTGTATCTCTAGCTCCTGAGACGGTGAGGTAAGAAGTTGAGTGGCTTTGAGATATTACACTTGGTTGCAACATTTTTGGGCTTTTGGGTTTGGTTTGGTCCTGTTCCTATTTTTTAAATTAGTGCTTTGAGGAAGACAGATGTTGAATAAACTTTTGTGAATTATTATTTAGGAAATTTTTAAATTAGAATAACTTTTCCTTGCTTTTTATTTGACCTTTAGTTAGTTGATTTCTTTTATACTCTCTTCTCTATTTTAGTTCCACCAAGATTTCTGTGAAAACATTTTTTAAATTTATTTATTTATTAGAGAGAGAGCATGCATGAGTTAGGGGGGTGGAGGGAGAGGAAGAGAGAATTTCCAACAGACTCCCCTCTGAGCATGGAGCCCAACGCTGGGCTCAGTCTCACACAACACTGAGATCATGACCCTGAGATCATGACCTGATATGAAATCAAGAGACAGACGCTTAACTGACTGTGCCACCCAGGCGCCGCTCTGGGAAAGCTATTTTAAGAGTTACTAATCTGAATGGGAAATTATCTTCCCAGAGACCAGCTCCAGACCAGCTTTTAGTGATTTGGTTGCCAGATCATGTAGTTTCCTTGAGTTTCATGTTATTATAATTATAACAAAAGGGGCACAAGCAATCTGGTTATTTTAGCCGTAATACTGGATGGATTGTATCACTGCAGAGGTATCTGCTTATTTGCCTTCAATGATTCATCATAGTTTAGGGAGTAGAAAACTAGCCCAAAAGTCAGGAGATTGGTTTATTTTTGGTTTTTAGAAAATTGTTTAATTAAGAGGTTAAAAATGCCCAATCCTCATGTATTTTACCATTTTGCCTAGGAGCACAATTTTCTTATCATTATTAAACTATAGTATAAACTCATTCTTAATGCTAAGGAATATGCCAGGCACTGAGGAAACGAGGTTAAATAGAATAAGGTTCTAGCTCTTGAACAACATGGGGTTAATGTTAAGTAGGTAAATAACTGTGAAACAGTACGACCAATGCCATCATAGCAGTATGAATCAGGAAGAAAGATGCTCAGAGGTGGTTATGAGTAATTCTAAAATCAGAGATAGTTTCTCAGAACAGGTGATGTTATTGTTACATCTTGACAGATAACCAATAGTTTGCCAGGCAAATGGGAATGTGTCCTGGGAAGAGGAAAGAGACTTAAAGTGCATGATGTGTTTAGGGAACTATAATTAAATCACATCATGGACTGAGCAGATGTGGCTAGAAGTTTGATGGGAAGTAGATTCAGAAATGCCTTACATATCATGCTAAATAGCTTGGACTTGACTGATGGTTTTAAATTAGTGGAGTAGCAGAATCCTATTTGTAACTATGGTGTACTGGCTGCAAGCCCACGTCTCTCGGAGCACCTACCTCTTCCTCTACAATAGAGATGTAAGGGACGGTAGCGAAGATTGGGCCAAGGCTGTACTCATGCACTGATGGGTTAGTTTTTAGATTGGTTGGGCCTGTGTCCTGAGAGGTAGGTCGGCTACAGATGGAAAAATATGATAATTTAGATTTGTTGAGTGTAGAAGGAGACATTGAAACTGAAGATATAAATGTGGTTTTAACTATTGATTAGAATTGAAGGTCTTTGCTAGAAATTGCTGCACTTAAAGTTATGTGTTGAAATATGTTAGGAATAGACTTGTAGAATTCTTATGTTTTTCCCATTTTTTGGTCTGTTAACAGACGATATCTAAATAGCAAAATTCTTTGAAATTATGAAAACTTTAAAAGCCATATTTTAAATGTGATTGAAAAAAGAATGACCTCCTTTGTGTGTGTGTGCGCTTTTTTAAAATAGACTTTTTTGGCCACAGATTTTGGCTCTGGTGCATTAGTTTTCTGTCAGCTTCTCTAAAGATCCAGGGATAGAGTTTAAATTAAGGATACATTCAAGAGTACCCTTCAGGGGAGGAACTAGCTCTGCTCTGATTTTTATTTAGCGACAGTTGGAGAACATTCTGAGAAATGTGTATAGATTATGTAATTAGCCACTTAGGGCCCCTGGCTGCCTGTTAACCTGGCCCTCTTGAGAAGCAGTGCTCTGGGAGCAGCTGGGTCAGATCAGCGCTGCTGTTGCCTAGCAGTCCCAGAGGAGCAGTCATAAGGGGTTGTTGCCGAGCAACCAGGGGGCCATGGTGGTGCATCATCCCCTATGGAGTTTTACAGTAGTGGACCCGCCCCCATGGACGAAGCAGTACAGTCTGGCAGGGGGCCAAGCCTCCTGAGAGGCACCAGAGCTGTTAGCAGTAAGTATTTGACCTTAGAATCAAAGATGATAACTTATGTTCTATGAACATTGCAAGCGATTTATGGAATTATTGATGTAAATTTAATTAAACATGAACTGGGACCAAGTCAGGTCGCTGTCACAGAGTACTAATTTCAAATAGTTTCTTTCCAGTTTTTTTCCTCCTTCAGGCTTAGCTGCAAGGTTAGTTTCTGGGTAATGGAAGAGAAATTTTTCTTTGCGCCTCATGGAATATGTAACTTTCCCTCTTAACATTAGTTAGCCAAAGTGAATATTTACATTCTAGAAAAATCAGCAAGCTAACCGTGGTCTGCTCAAGTCAGAAGATAATTCCCCAGGCGCACATCTTATTTTATTTGTTAACATTTAACACGGCCCCTAAATGACTCTTCAGGAGAGTTGATAAAATGTCAAAACTAATCAGCTTTCATAAGAAAGCTGAGTTCTGCTTTTAGGATTTAAAGTTGCCTGTGTTGAGCAATGCCTTCTCCTGAAGATCAGGCACATATTTTGAGGCCAAAATTGAGCTCTTTCAATATCTTGGAATAGCACACAGTTGCATCAAAGGCTAAAATAAAGTGTGAAGCAGGAGAACGTACAGCTGTCAGACTGGAGAAATAATTAACACTGACCAGCTAGAGAGAAGTGATATGAACCTTATTTCCCTTCCTTCCACTTAGTTTTCATCTAGTACTTCTGGCCTTGGGCTTTAACTGTTTGTCTGCTGCTGTGGGGACGGAGGGGAAGCTTCTTTCTTGTATTAGGGTCTAGATTCCTTGAGGGAACTATATTCTTTAAAAACAACAACTTAAAAGATTAAGAATTTCTCTCAAGAATTTCACAGATTTTTGTTTTATGCACATACATGCACACTCACTAATGTGTCTAAGCCATTCAATTAAAGGACTACCTGGATATTTATATCAATACTACATAGAAAATTTTAATGTTTTTCCAAGATGCCTTATTTATAGCTACTTACCACTTATAAGTGATCATTTTACTCTTTTTATCATATGTAATTGGTAGGAGCATTCTATTTACTTTTATACAAAGTTATAGAAGAGTAGTAATAAATCTAAAACATTAAGCACAGTATATACTGGACTTTATTCTTTTTGACTTCAATTAAGTACCCATGTCATTTAAACCTCCCAGTAGCTGTATATGATGGGTACTATCATCAAGAATATTTTACATGTGAAGGGGGCACCTGGGTGGCTCAGTCCTTAAGCGTCTGCCTTTGACTCAGGGCATGATCCCAGGGTCCTGGGATCGAGCCCTGCGTCGGGCTCCCTGCTCTGCTGGAAGCCTGCTTCTTCCTCTCCCACTCCCCCTGCTTGTGTTCCCTCTCTCGCTGGCTCTCTCTCTCTCTGTCAAATGAATAAATAAACACTTAAAAAAATATTTTACATCTGAGGAAGTGTAGGCCTGCCTACACTAGAAAGGTTAAGTAATGGGGCCAAATGTACACAGTGAAGATTTATAATCAGAAAGTATGTCTTTAGAATCCGTGCTCTCAATCATTACTGAATACTTTAACTTCCATGTCATTTCATGAAGGCAACCCAGTTGATATTCACAACAGACTCATTTCAGGTTCTAATGCTATGATGAGAGAATGCAAGAGAGTGCAAACTATGAAATCATTTACATAACTAAGTTTGCTTATTTTATTCTGTGGACCTATAGTCCACAGAAGGGAGCCTTTTTAATTATCACCCAAATTCTGTGAATGCATAAGATAAATTCAGCAGGCACTTGGTGTTGAAGTTCTCTTCGGTATGAGATGTGAGGTGTATTTTTTTTGGTGTATGAGATGTGCAGGAATGGGAAGTGGTTAAAAGAAAAATTGAAATGAATAAGTGAATTGTTTTTGGATCAATTCTCTAAAAAAATACGTATTTCCTAGAGCTTTGAAGCAAAACAGTAAGTGTTAAGGAACTACTGTTCATTTTATCTTATTGTTTTCTTTGGAACTACTGTTTAGTCATAAGAGAAAAATAATATAAGGGAAAAGTCCCAAAAGAAAATATCCCAAGAATATTGTGAGGCATCATGGTGCATAGAGGATCAATCATAGGCTTTAGAGTCAGGCAGAACTGAATTTGAATCCTGTCTCTGTGACTTATTAGCTATGTGACCTTGAGGGGAGGTATCTTGCCATTTCTAAGCTTTGAAAAAAGTCCGCTATGTGGTAGATTAATTGTGATGATGAAATGGAATAAAATGCTAAGTGTCTAGCAAGGCTTATGACACATAACACGTGTTTATTAAATGTTAAAATCTCTTTGTATCCTCTTCCTCCCAGCAGCAGCAACAGTGACAATGAAGTAAAAAGAGAATTATCCTGGGGACCAAAAGGGTCAAGGGAATGTCACAGTGGGATTACGGGGCCAAGTTTGTCAACATTTTTAAGACAAAGTTGGTCAACTTTGCCAAATTCCTATATAAAAGCAGTGTACAATGCAGGCAGTATATTTTTAATTAGAAAACTTGGTTTTACTTTGCCTGTTAAAAATGTTTATGATATTGACTTGAATCTAAGAGGACAGCTGGCTTTTTAACTATTTGTATTAACTGAATGGGAAACATGAATAGATCTCTGATTCTTAGTCATTTTTGTCAGTTCCTCTTAATTCATTTTTCAGCTACTGAGGCTTCATTCAAAAAATGTTTAATAATTTCAGATAAATTAGAAATAGGACATTTAGGTAGTATTTTGATTCTGGTCATTTGTGTATATTTCTTATCAGTTACTCTAGCTGTAACCCTCTCCTGTTTCATCTGTGGTATCTACCACATGGTAGACAGCAATGTTTGTCGACTGAATGAGTGGATGAAACAGGTTATTTAGAATTTTATATATG
The DNA here is from genome assembly GCF_002007445.2 of Ailuropoda melanoleuca. NCBI lineage: Eukaryota > Metazoa > Chordata > Mammalia > Carnivora > Ursidae > Ailuropoda > Ailuropoda melanoleuca. The sequence goes on from NC_048227.1 coordinate 70,273,090, forward strand.
TACAGTACTACTAAAGCTTTTGAAATTATAGCAGTTGCCAAGGATTTGGTTAGCAGGTTAGTTTAAGAACTGTTATAGAAATCAAGCATATATAGTAGGAAAAATAGGAGAGAATAGGTTGAGTTAATGAGAGGGAAACTTAAGAATAAGTAAATAAAGGAATTTGAATAGAATAATGCTAATTTTATTGTGAAGACCTTTATAAATGAATACACGAGTTTTCCATATTTTCACATTCATGGTATAAATTTGTCTTTTTAGAAATACATAGAGCAAGAGTGAACATAAAATATTCACAAATCTTTAAAGTTACGATGTGTCTTTTTTCATGCAAGTAAAGATGTATGAATTTTCCATTCGGTAATCACTAATTGAGTACTTACAGTATGTCGTGCTAAGTACTGCGGATGGATGAATAAGACATTTCCACTCACGATGTTCACAGGCTGATAGGGAAGATTGTCAAACACAGCGCCATAATGCAAAGCTGACCATGGTTAGCGCATCAGAGAGTTTTGAACAAAGTGATTTAGTGGCAGGGATTATAATTAGTATCAAACTGGAGCAATTCCAAAGAACTTTAGAAGTAGTCTGTGAGTTGGGACCCTTTAAGGGTGGCCCAGAGCCTGCTAGTGAGAGCAAAGGATGCTGTGCATTCCGGGCAGAAGAGCGGGGTGTTTTTTATATGGTCTATTTGTGCAGTGCTTTTGGCATTTGTTGCTAGCCCAATATGGCCAAGGGGTTCCAATCAGTAAATCTTATCCCATCTTGTGCAAGTCTCATGCATGGAAGGCACTCAGTAAGTACTGGTTTTGAGTATCTGAATGAATAAATGAACACACTTATAGATCTTTCTTAATATGCGACAATAATTTCAAGAAAATTATACTTCATGGAGGGTTATTTTCTTTACTTGATTGTATGTATGCAATTCAAAGGAAAATTTAACCTTTGTAAACTCTAATTAACATTCATCTCACCAAATTTTAGGAAAATAGAGCTGTGGTCTTTACTCCTATCACTCTGCCCTTCTCTCTATATACTTAATTTCTACACTTTCTTTGGTTTGTTTAGATGCATGAGTTCAAATATATTACCCCCTCTTTTTTTTTTTTTTGTCTAAAATAAAAATGTCCTTAAACTGAAGCTACAGTGCTGTTTATAGATAAAGTGATGTTTGGGTTGATATTTTGTATTTCTTCTTTAGCAGAAAAACAAACTTATTCTGTTATACACATTCCGCATTCTCCAGTTAAAACCTACAACACAATGATAGAGAATAGGCAGATATTTCATATTGGAAAGGGTCCAGTAATGTCTGGAGTAATTATCTGGGTTTTAAGGAGATTGCATGAACATTTGTGCCACAAATGACACTTGGGTTATTTTATTTATGGTAGTTTTAGCCAATTAAAATTTGTCACTGTTTTGAGCCCCTTCTCCCTTTCCTTCCTCTTTAGATTCAGCATGTCTTGGAAATCCAAATATGTTAGAGTATGATTCCTCTGGTATTTTTCCCCCTTCAGAAGCCAAAACAAAACTCTTTAGAACATCACAGTCCCAAAGGGAAGCTGCAAGACTTAAAAGTGTGATCACAGCTACCTTTTCTAGGATCCTAATCTGAATCTAGAGTTATCACACAAAAGCACAGTTTTTATATCTGCAGTTCTTCAGGGAGGGTAATAGCAATATTGCACATTTGGTATTTTATTGTATGGGATCACCCTTGATTCCCAGAACAACCTAGAGAGATAAGCAGGATAAATATTTCCATCCCCATTTGATCAACAAGGCTCTGCCATTTGCCTCGCAAGAAAGGAGATGACTTGTTCAAGTCAACAGGTGATAAATGGATGAGCTGGAACTAGAACTAAGGTCACTGCTTCTGCCTCTTTATTGCAGTGCCCTTAGGGCTTTCTTGTACTGGATTACTTGTAAGCTATGAGGAAATATGGAAAGCAAAGTAAAGAGTAGTAAAATTATTTGAAAACTACCTTAAAAGATGCCTAGCATATTGCTGTTGGCATTTGGGCGTCAAGATAGCTTATTTGAGAATAATGGTTCAGTATTTCTACTATGTATAATTCTTGGGGTTTATACAAATAGAAAGTTCAGTGAGTGTCCCAGCGTGAATGATCTGTGGAATATGGACTGGAAGGGGCATGTGTCAAACCAGGGAGCCTGGTGAGAGATGTCTTAACATCTCTAAGAACTGATGCGGTGGAGGAAGGTGAGGACCTATGGGAATGGAATTGAAAGAGTGAATTGAGGATCATTCTGAGCCTGAAATAGATAGAACTTGACTTGATGGTTAATGAGGAAGAGGGGAAAGGAGACAGTGGCAGACCGCATTGGACTCTCCTGCTCTGAATAACCCTCATCAGGTTAACATGTACAAGCATAGGAATAGTGATGTTACTGGCCCCACATTTTGTAGAAAAAGGAACAGATAAATCTCTGTAGCATGAAGCATGGTGTTCTCATCTAGGACAACTAGGCCTTTACCATGTGCTCAAATATGTAGACTGCCCAAGTGAAAGGGGGCCTGGGCTACCCAGTGATCAGGAATATACCCTCTGTCAGGAATATACATGGAAATGAAAATAACCAACTTGTTTTCTGCATTATTTTTAGTTGTAAAATAGGGGCTTTTGATATATAAGTACTTAAAAGGATACGAATAGGAAAACCAAGCAAGTGGGTTGGATGCCTATTCACAGCAAATTTTCAAGTTACCTCTTGATGTCAAGGCATTACATGTAGGCTGAATTTTACTGGGTTTGTTTTCTCTTCTAGAATTCCAAATATTATGGGAAAAACAATGTCCTTGCTCCTTGGCATTGGAATTCAAAGATGAACTGCTCTGAGGATTTATTGCTTTTAAAATCACACATTTGAGAAAGGTTGTCACTCGGCTCATGAATCTATTTTCCATGGAAATTTGAAAAGCTGAAGAAAAACGTATATTTTGCTATAATGTTGATTTTACTATTTAGTAAGAATGTGTGTGACTGCTCTTGTTACACAGTCTTAGAAGCAAAACAGAAGAAAGATTGCTCAGAATACGGTTGATGAGCTGCTTACTCAAGGAAATTTATCCAGTTCCTGCTATAAATCAGAAGAGTATAAAAAAGAAATCAGGATGAGGAATGAAAAAATGACAATGGATGTTGTTTTAAAATTGTGTGGCATTTTATTGTTAAATTAGACAGTGTTATTGCCCAAGGAACCATTTGTTCTTTTCCAAAAGAGACAAGGAATGAGAGATGTTAATCTTAATAAATCTTTTTTCCCCTTTGTTCCTTTCAGGGGTCACAGTATACTAAAAGGCACTAGATCAAGAGAAATCTGGGGGAAGCTGGGAACCATCAAGTTATTGAAGCCACACGGGGCAGAAAGATAGAGGTAGGTAAGCTTTTGATCCATCGATCCTGCTATTGAGGGTGTCCCTAAAAATATCTTTGTTACCATAAAGCCAGAGGACAGCAAGGAAAAGGTACAGTAGTAGGTCTTTATTTTAGAAAACAAATCAATACAGTGTAATCAAAGCTTAATAGAATCTATTGTCAAATTAATAGCAAATAATGCATGCTGAGAATTTGAGATAAACGTTTTCATCCTGTGTTTGCCAAAGACCAGTGATTAGTACAGAGACCGAGCTTGGTTGGATATTTACATTTTTAGCTGTGCTTATTTAAGTTGTTCTTAGCAGAGGAAGTCAGTCTACCAAAATAATGTTTTAAATTTATAGCCTTTAAAACAGAAGAGAAACTTGTTATATTACCTATCAGGTCAATTCTGATCTACTCAGAGACCATAGTAAATACAAGCAAATATTTCTTGATGATACTGATTGGTAGACATAAATCTGAAATACTCTTTTTTTGAGAAACAGATTTCTTTGTGCTGGTGATATATGTCTATATAACCATATATATCACATATTTCATATTTATAAGTAACATATATGTGACAATGATGTATATATATAAATGACATCCATTTGTGCAGGTGAATATGAATATATATAGATCTCTATATATACTCATATGCATATATAGTATATATATTGTACCTATATTTATATCTGTATATGCTTATATTCACCTATTGTGGGTCCTTTAAAAATGAGGCTACATTCATGTTGCAATCTTAATATTTCAAGAAAATTCTGTTGTGTTGGTAGGACTTATACTTGAGGCCACAATTACTTAGTGCTGTATTCTCCCAGCCAGAGAGAGAGACTAACCCCCCACCCTGCGTTGCAGTTCACATGGCTGATCAGAAAACATAGAGTAAGCCTCAGCCTGTGTGAAGGTTCTAACATTCTCCTCCCACTCTCAGATTCCCATGATAACAAAAAGCTCCAAGGGAACAGGAAAGAGTGGAAGACATTAAATTTGGTTCAGGCTCATTGCCTGGTTTTCTCAAAACCAGTACAACTTTTTAAAATAACCCACAGTAGTTTTGTGTAGACAGTGGCAATGTGTTCATTTTCATGTGTTATCTATCTATTGGAGCATTTTTACCTTCATGTTCATCTTTAAATTTATTACTGCAGAGAGTAACATGACTTAATTGAAATATACCTTTTATTAAGAAGCAATTTATACCAATAACTTTATCAAAAACATATATATATATAACTAAAATCTCCATACTAAGAAAAAATAGCAAGTAAAATTATAAACATTAATTTTGTATTTCAGGAAAATTGAGACTAACATAAAATAATTTATTGAGTCTTTATTGTGGGTGGAGTGTATAGTGATTTATAAAAATAATCTCCTATAGTCCTCACAAAAACTCCATGTGAGGAAAGTAAGGAAAGTATGATTTTTCTCTGTGATAAAAATGCACCTTGCCAAGTGCGCACATTTAGCCAGTGGGTGGTAAAGTTAGGATTTGAGCCTAATTTTGTCTGATGCTTAAGCCTATGTTCTTGACCAGCTTGGGTAGGAAGATTTGGCAGGAGCTAAAATATTCTGTTTAGATGAGCAAAGTATCTTGTTTTCATCAGGTATTTATAATCAGTGATTGAAAGTACACATTTTTCAGGGACACATTATTCCATACTCTACGAACTCTACAAAAGAGATGAGCATTTTTCTGATTCATTTAGTAAAAAGGATAACACTAAAAAAGACAAAACAAAAAAACCAAAAACCTCCCCAAACACTAATAAAAGTAGGGCAAAAAAGAGAATCACAGAAATTCATTGAATCTACTGGATATAGGAATGTAGAAATCAACAAAATAGAATAATATAACAAATGATGTTTATTCTAGGGATGAACAACTGGTTCAATGTTGGGAAATTTATTAAAATAATTTCATAGTCATAGGCTAAAGAATAGAACCCCTCCTTTTTACTTCCTAATAGAATTCCAAATAACATTTGATAAAATGCAACTGTATTTCTTTTAAGAAAACACACATACATATAACATAGTAATTTAGAAATAGTAAGATATTATTAAATTGTGAAAAGGCAATTTCAAGAAAACAGAAAAGTGTTAGAGGCTTACTGGCTGCCCGATTTCATCATTTACAGTTAACATCATTCTATAAATTCCAGCCAATACAATGCATTTTAAAAATGACTAACATAAAATGTTAGTCATTTTTAAAGTTCTTATTATGTATGCTAGAAACTATTCTAAATACTTTACAAATATTAACTCATTTAACCTTCACAATCCTAGGATCTGAACTATTATCATCTTCATTTTATAAATCAAGAAGCTGAGGCCCAGAGAAGCTAAGTAACTTGGCCAAGGGCACACAGCTAGTGTGTCGTAGAGCTGATTAGAACTAAAGCGGTTTAACTCATGTGTCTCTCAAACGTTATAATTATTAGAAAAGAGGAGACATCTTTTTCACTTAAGAATGTTTATATTTTTTACTAAAAATCCCAAGAAAATTAACTGAAAAACTATTAGAATAAGAAAGTTTGTTAAGTGGCCATACAAAAGCTAAATGTGAATAAATCTGTTGACTTTTCTAGAACAGCTAAAACATGATGAAGAAATCCCATTTATAATAGCAATGAAATATTACAATCTATCAGTAAACTATAAAAGAAATGTGTAAGATTTAAATGAAGACAATAGTAACATTTTATTGAGAAACACAAAATAAGATTAGCAGTAATGGAGATTTACGTTGTATTCCTAGATGAGAATAGCAAATTTTGTAATAGTGTTGGATTCCCCAAATTAATTTACAAAGTTAGTGAAATTCCATTTAAAGACAGAGATTTTTAGCGAGATGTTGGCAAAATGATTATTAAAATTCATGTGGAAGAAAGGAAAAACACATTTTTGAGGAAGAATAGTGAAGAAGGAATTTCATTTCCAAGTATTAAAAAAAGATTATAAAGTTACAACTACTAAGATGGTATAGTACTTTTTACTAAAATAGAGACTTAGAGGAACTAAGCATGAAACTGAGCTTAACCAAATGGATTTAAGCATATAAATGTGATGTTTAATAAAGACAACATTTCATGTTGGTGGAGAAAATACTATTACCTGAACACAATTCCAATAGTTGGTTAATGTTAGGAAAAACTGTAAAATTGGATCTTTTATTCATACAATATACAAATATCTATCAGATTAAAGAAGAAAAAACAGTGAGACATAACTGGAAGAAAAGAGATTGGTGAATACTTTTTTTTTAAGATTTTATTTATTTATTCGACAGAGATAGAGATAGCCAGCGAGAGAGGGAACACAAGCAGGGGGAGTGGGAGAGGAAGAAGCAGGCTCATAGCGGAGGAGCTTGAAGTGGGGCTTGATCCCATAACGCCGGGATCACGCCCTGAGCCGAAGGCAGACGCTTAACTGCTGTGCCACCCAGGCGCCCCTGGTGAATACTTTTATGATACTTTCTAATATGACATCAAAGGTAGAAACCATAATTGAAGCTTGATAAACTTGAATATGAACATATCAAAACTTCTGTACGTACAAGGAGAACAAAGACTCAAGCAGCATCCTTAACAGTGTGAAATTTGAAAATTCTTTCTTCTTGATTTTTTTGGAATTAATAGAACAGCAAGTTCTGATTAATATTCCAAATACATTATTGCCTGAAGGCGTAATAAAGCAGAGCCCATCCTGGAGTAGTAGTCATTTGGTATTGTACCTGCTGTAGGCACAGAGCATTACCTCCATTTTTGTGGAGCAAATATATAGTATGTCTTAGCTAAAAATAAAAATGGGATTCTAGAGATGACCAAATAGTGACATAGAAATTAGAATTAGTCCACCTAAAAAGGTCAACTAAATTTGAGTTGTATCATCCAAGAGAGGAAGGGATTTCATCTAGACAGTTCTATAATTCTTAACATATGCCAAGGCATTATATTTCAATAGAAGTTATTTACAACATGATTGAGTAATGTTTGAATTTATATAATGTGTTAAAATATGTTATCTCTAATAAAACTGAAATCATTACAGTTTCCTGTCTTGGATTGTGGTATAGTCGATAATTGCAGAGGGGTGTCACAATGATCGAATTTGGAGAGAAGCATTTCCTGTTTTATTGTAGAGTATGGTGCAAGAAAGATTGTTTTCTTCCTCTCCCTCTAGAGTAGCTTGATCCTTCAATGCTGGGACCCTAGTGCAAGCGGGAAAGCAAAATTCACGGTCATCAATGGACAATGAAATAAAGAAAAAAAGTTTTACTTTATTTTAAATATCCCAGGTGATATCAGCTTGGACCTTGACAATTCACACTAATACTAACAAAACAGTAATTTTTTATCCTGGAACCTATTAGAAATATTGCCCAATTCCGAGCCCCAAATATCTCATGAGAAAGAGGAACCAGCAGGCCCATGAACTTCCTAGTCTTTTTGTTGTTGTTGTTCATATCCAGTCCTTCACAGTGTCTCTGGTGAATGTGTAGATACCTGGCCACTGCTATTCCTCCAGAGGTCACTCCCCCTGCCCCATGCCTTTCTGTAGTGGTTCCTCAGCTGACATGGACACCCTCCCCTCCTGCTACCTGTTCCCCATCTGTGATGGCCTTTTGACTCCAGGTTCAAATTGCCCAACGTTCTGCACTCAGCTAACTTTCCCCCCGTTTCTAACCTGACCGTTGCCCTTGGATCAGGTTTGTTTCTTCAACTCTCTTTAGCTATAACTCTAAAGAGGTTTCTCCTTCCCAGACATAAGGGCGGGGGCTGTTAATAGGTGGCTTTTTCTCTTAGAGGTCTTGGTCCTAGGGATTGGCTAACATTATCAGTGTCCTTCCTTAAAATCTTTTAGATACTCATGAAGTGATATCCCTGGCAGATTCATCCATTCATCCTGCTGGCTCATGAGACATGCCTGGAAATGTCTGAATCTTAAAAAAAAGAAAAAAATTAATCCTGCTTAGACCCTAACTCTAATACCCCTGCTAAACAAATATTTGTTTATGCACGTATTTTATTTGTTCACAGATATACACTTAGTATGTATATATTATTGACCATCCTCAGGAAAAGGCCTGGAAGTAGCCAAAAGAAATGTATAGAATGTTTTCTTCCTGTAATAAAAGCAAAAGAGAAGCTTAGCCATTTTGTGTTAAATAAGAGAAACAAAACCGAACAAGCACAGCTCTAAAGATAAAGAAATAAGTCTTGTTGATTTTCATGCTAGCTGGACTGTCATCTTTGAAGATTGTTAGAAAACTATTTGTAAGCAGTTAGCTCTGGAGGGGAAAATGGGCAACCAAACAAGTGACAACCAACACACAAAAGAGCAGAGCAGACACCCCTGTAAAGGGGGGAAAAGGAACATATACATAGAATGGAGGTGGTCATTGACAGTTTAGCACTAATTGTTAGTGATCAAAATAATAGTCATTTAATGTTTGTGGTGTTTGCAAAACTCATTTTCTCATCCCTTGGTTCAGTGAGTATTTACTGAGCACTTACCCCATTTACCTGGTGCCAGCACTGTTGTGAGCACTGAGGATACACAGCTGAAGACACTTTGTGATTCCCCAGGGTCTGCGAACTGCCAGAACTGTGAGGAGACCCAAAAGAGAGGCTGACATTCATCTAGTAGCTTGGGGAGGTCCTGCGGATGACATGCTAACTTTCTTTAGTTATGTGAGGAATATCATCTGTTCTGTATGATTGAGAAGGAAAACTAGGTTGAGTGGACAGGAATCAGAGGAAGACCCATTTTTATTTAATCAAAGAAAAAGCTACCTGAAGTTAATAGCAAGCTATCTCTGGTCATTGAGATGGTCCAGAAGATAGGTACCACTAGGAAAGAATGTGGCACAAGGAATTAATATATGGGATGGTAAGGGGCTGGGGATGGAGGGTTGTTAGGTAACTTATCTCTAAGGACAAAAGTTCTAGGACCTATTATTGAGATCATTGATATAACAAGGGATCCCCTGAAGAAAATTCAGTGAGAGACTTTAAGACTGCTTTGGCATCAGGCCCACCAGCTTTGTACGTAAGTCTTAGACCTTGGCCAAATTTCCCATCTCTGCACCCTAATTCCTACATCAGACAGATGGGGATAGTATTAATATTTGTCTCACAGGACGGTGGTGAGAATTGATAAAATAAGTGTAAATGAACTGATTTAAAATGTTTAGCCTATAATAGATACTTGACAAATGGTGCTGTTATAATGGGAACCTAGAGTCTTACCTTGGGAAACACTTGGACTGCCTTAAACAATCCAGAAAATAAAAAGGATACCCATTAATGTAGAAAGTCCCTCTTGCCCTATCCTGGGATTTATAAAAACAAAATATTTCTAAAATGTGCAGTGAGAAATAGTAAACACATGCAACATTACAAAACACATTGGGTCAGTTGTTGCATTTTGTTAGCATTTGCTTATTATTTATCTGTTCTTAGATGCTGGAAAGATTCTTTTTCTAGCTCAGTCTCTAGCTCTCTGAATTATGCTAAGGGACCTGTGTTGTAAACCTCTGTCTGTTGTATCAAAAAGGCTCATGGACAACGTGTTATGACCTGTTCAAGGAGAGCCTGCTTATGCACATTGTATGACTTTGAAAGTTGCAGGGGCTTTGGTTGTCATATCTGTGTTGCAATCATTTCCTGTGTTACAGTTATGTATTTGGTATCAACCATTGAATAATTTGAATTACCCGTTAAGAACCCAAAAGAACCTCAGGTGGTTGTCCTACAGTCAGGTCATGCCAACATGAGCCGATAAAGCAATTAGTGATTGCCTGTAACACCAGCTCAGCAGACTGGTTGACTGCGTCATGTTTCCCAGCTGCAATTAACAAGCCATTCTGTATGCTTACTTTTCCAGGCCTGCCTTTGGTTAGCTCCACCTGCTTTTGTTTTGGTAGTCCATGTTCTGTAATTTATATGTTGGGACATTTAAGCAGTGCAGAGAATAAAATCAACAAAGAATAAAATCCACTCCTCTCTCTGAGAATTACCACATCTCAATTTATAATATTTGTTTAATCTTTCTTTTTAAAGAAATAAAAAAACTACAATTAGTTAAATCTCCTTTCAGAAGTATCTATGCGATAGTGTCTATTGTTCCAATCCACTTTATACTTTCACTCATGTATTTATGCAACCGTTCAATATTTAGTCCGGGTTTGTGTATTTAAAATTTACAAAAATAATGTCACAGTGCTTTTCCCAACACTATGTTTTTGAGATCTGTGTAGTTATATATAGTTCTAGCTCTGTTCTCCCTGGTGAAATTTGTGTTTTCCTTGATAAGACATTTGCTATTCACATCTACTGGCTTCCCTTACTCCTAAATCGGGCTCGTGGATGACAGGATGTTATTGCTGGATGAGTTAGGAGAAAACATCATTCTAACTTACGTCTTTATATGTTGTCAACACTGAGACCTTTTGAAAATGACAAAATCTAAGCCGGATGGGAAGTCAGGAAAATGTAAATAAACTAAGACTTTCCCAGGCAAATCACAATGGAGAATTAGCCCACAAATGAAAAACAAAACAACAACAACAACAACAACAAAAAAAAAAAACCCAAGGCTTTGGGAGGTGAAATGACCTTCTAAGTTACACAGATGGTTAATGGATGTCCTCTAAATACCCAGCCCAAATCTCAATTCAAATAATCATGGGGTAAGATAGATAAAGCTTTCCAGTCCATTGTTCTTTTCATCACATTTTCTTATGTTTAAGAAAGATAAAAGATAGTGGATTCTTAGGGCCACCTCATCAGGAAAATGCCTGATACCCTACCTTCAGAATAGCTGGTTACAGTATGGCTTTAATCCATCATTTTTTCCCCTATGATTGCTCTCTCCCCTGCCCAGGTAAACCTAATTATTGCCTCTTTCCCCTGGATTAGCACTCTGTCCCATTTGTCCCAATAGGTAGCAGAATGTGGTCAGGTAAATCAGGTTTCACTGGTGATCAAAGGTCATTTATTTTCCAGTTAGTTGTCAGCTTTGCTTTACCTTATAGTTTTCTTGTTAACAGCTGACAAGTTAATGAACATGACATGTCTGTTGCTGCGAGGTTTGGGTGTGCCAAGATTGTATGGGAAACAGAGAACTCACTCCCCAGTTAGCCAAGGGTTTTCAGTTCCAACTCAGGTCTTCATGTCTCTTTAAACAGGCTCCATCTCCAGCGTTCTTCAAGGTAAGGTGGTATTGAATTAGATCATTTGTAGTACATGGAGTTAGGACAAATAAGTCATTTCATTTTTATTTTAAACTTCTAATACAACTCCTTGGATTATAGGCTTGCAAATAGTTTTTAAATTTTACTTGTTTCAAATTTGTTTTTGTTTTTCCAAGATGTTTTATACAATTGTAAGATAAATAAAACCAGTATTCTTGACTACCTGCTGGTAATAAAATTTAATTGCTAAAGTCCTCTATATAAATCATATGGTATTCTGAAAGTGAAGTATTTATCAAGTGTTAGGTATCGAGTTTCGCCTAAGTAGTTTCTTAATAAAATTATGGTAATTTGATTATTTTACAAATAAGTTCAGACTGTAAAATTCTAATTTACAGATGCTGGAGAACACATAATTTTTTTTTTATTAATTTAGCATCAATCTATTATCCTACCTTGTGAATAGCATAGAAATTGTAACTATAGTCATAAAAAATAAAAATCCATGGGTAGGGAAGTGCTTGTGTTTGTTTTAAAACACAACCCTAACATGTCAGGGATATAGCTTTTGAAAAGATGAAATCATTGTCCAAAAGCTGCACATGAGCTTATTATTGTTGTCTCAGATGACTGTATCTTCACATTGCTGGAAGACGTCATGAATATTGCAGCTGCTGATCATTATTAAAGTCTTCAGTGTATAAGAGTTCCATATGTGTGGGCATGGCAGCTGCAGGGTGGCGGAAAGGACACTGTCCCTCAGTCATATCCACACTGCCACCCTATGAAAACTCATCTTTGGTTTAGGCTGGTTTGTGGTTATATGTTATTTGTTAGATTATGTGGAACGTGGTTCAACTTTGTGAGCTGACTGCCAGGGGGCCCCTCAAAATGAGCCACTTCACTTAAAATTACTATATGTTAGTTTGAAGAGTCTGTTAGTATTTAAATGCGTATCATAATGTAATCCCATCACATCAATTGTAATTTCAACAGTACTTTATCAAATTCTTTGGCTGTTTTGCTTTTGGCAATTTACTAGCCCACCATATGTCATTTCAAGTCTCTCTGACACTAGGCGAACATTTGAACACTATGAAAGATTTGGTGGAAAAGACACTGAACATTGAAAGTGAAATCTCTGTTCTATACCTTGCTTTGCCACCTTCTAGCTCCATGAGTCTTAGTAGGTCATTCAGAGATAGAGCACGTGCAGTGGATCAAATCACTGATTGCCAAATTTCAGTCCTGCTTGTGCTATTTATTAGCTGTTTGTTCTAGGACAGGTTACTTAACCTTTCTGTTTCAGTGTTTTCATCTATAAAATGGAACTGACAATAGTACCTATCCTATAGAGTTATTAAGAAGATTAAGTTAATTGGTATTTATAAAAAGTCTTAGTGCCTATATGATTATTTAATAAAATTTTGTGATTGGACTTCATTGGGTTTGATTTCTATGAGAATATCTCCAATTGAAAGATTGTATCACTTTAAGTTTCTGTTTCTTGCCTTTGTTTTCAACACACCTTCAACTCATTAAACTTATGCAATTGAAAATATTGTTTCTGTACAGAGTATTAATGGCTATGTGATTGAACATTGATTTGTGTGTGTGTCATTTAAAAAAATTTTTTAAGGGCACCTGATTGGCTCGGTTGAGTGTCCGACTATTGATTTTGGCTCATGATCTTAGGGTCTTGAGATCGAGCCCCACATTGGGCTCCAAACTCAGCAGGGAGTCAGCTTGAAGTTTTCTCTCCCTTGCCTTCTGCCCCTACCCCAACTCGAGTGGGCACTCTCTCTCTCTCTCTAAAAAAAATTGAAGATAAAATCTTTTTTAAAAAGTAAATTAAAAATTTTTAAAGAATTATTTTAAAGTAATCTCTACACCCAATGTGAGTGTAGACCCAGAACCCTGAGATCAAGAGTCATACACTCCACCGACTAAGCCAGCCAGGTGCTCCTGTCATTTGTTTTAAATTAAAGCACACATGCATAACTAAAGAATTGTTTTAAAATCTAGGCGAAGTATCTGTCCATCTCATAGGTGTATATACTGTGACACCTCTATAATTGGGCTTGGAACTTGTTTTTTGCATTGTGTAGACATTTTGTTTACCTTCTAAAGGGTTAACATCATTTATTTCATTTTTCAATTTCTGTTTTTATAAATGTGCTATTGGATGGCAAGCTGTTTGGAAAACTGAATTTGATGATGACTTTTCACCTCTATAGTATCAGTGAAAATATTCCACTGTCTCTCAGGCTTCTTTAGTACAGGTTGGTACATGGCTTCTATCTTTTTAAGCTTCTCACACATACGTAACTCTTTGTTAAAGAACTTGCAATATCTTTTAATTAAGCTTGAAACTTATTAAATTGAAATATTTTGTAGGGCATAGAGTGTTCTAACATCAGAATAAGAGCTTGTTGGTAGAGTAATGAATTAGTCTTTTTTTTTTTTTTTAAGACAGGACAGCCATGCCTATCAGAATAAAAGAGGCTATTGAAATTGGAATTTGTTTCAGTTGATGGGAGAAAATCCAGTCAAGCTAGTGGGCTTGTTATCTAGGGAGGATGATGACAACTACAGGAGCCTGTCCTGACAGGCAGAGGGGTCAGAGTCTGGGAAGACCAGCCAGGTGCAGCAGATGGTGTCCTGGCAGGTGGGCATGCCATGGTGACACAGAGTCTGGAAGCAGGTGATATCCAGGCAGATAAACAGAGAGGTCTGATCATAGATAGTGGGGCCCCAGGATTAGAGCTGGGGCTGGGGCCTGAAATTCAGGCCCTGGGAAAACTGGGTAGACTAGTGTGCAGTCCCATTTTGGAAGGAATAGGGTACTTTGCAGGGCATTAAAGCAGAGACTCTGTTTTGGGGGGATGGGAGAGAGGCCTCGGCGTAAAGAGGACTTGTGACATCCTCAATGTGGGAGTTGTGTGGCCTGGAGGGAAGCTGGAGTAGGGAGCCAGGCAGGTCTTTACAGATGCTGACTTTGGTAGTCCTTAGTATAGATTTATGTGACTGTCTTTTGAAAACTGAAAAACTCAAGCATGTTAATTACTAAACTGTGCTTTATTTTTAATGAGTTTGATTAGAAGTCAACTTTGATGTGATGAAACTTGCCATTGTTAGTTTTTGTTTTTGGTTTTGTTTTAAGACTTGCAGTAACCTTCAGATAAGATTGGATTCCATGCAGTTGAAACTGCTCACACAGGGCTTAGGTTAAGTGAAACATACAATACAGAGGTGTTGTTATTCCTTCCTCTCCTTGGATTTATTCTAAGAGGTCATATATCAGAGAAGAAAGTATAAAAATGACAGGATTAGCAAGTAGGTGGTTGTTTTTGGCTGAGCTTACTTGAAATGGAGGAGAAAATAGGGTAGAAGTTGCTGAAATTAATTTCCTTACAATGGCATGGAGTGTACACTGGCCTTTCCCTGGCAATCCTCATTTAGGCGAATTCAGGCCAACCTATGTTACTTGGAAATGTTCAGCATCAAACTAAGACCTCTACCTCCAAGGACTAAAACAGAAAATTGGAAATTGAGTCTTTTGTCTGTGTCTTAGCTTTTAACAGCTTTCTGTTAAAGTTTCCAGTTCCTTAGATTTTGAATTAAATCTTATACTGATGTTCACTTTTTTTTTTGTTAACTTGGCTATTACGAAATTCCAAAGCTTCAGTCATTATTTCTCCAAGTACTGTTTTCAATAGAAGAAAATCCATGGTTCTTTATAATAGATTTTCTTTATAATGGTGAATATCGTCTAAAGAAACCTTGCATTTGTTTATCAAATGAGATTGCTAGTTGATTGCTTATAGTGAGTGATTGGTAACAGTGAGTGGTGCCACTCCCATTTCCACCCCTTGATTCCTGCTCACGAATCCTAGCTGTGGGAGACAGAGTATTATCAGTTAAATGTTCATTTACAGCATATGTACTCTCTTGGAGGATATTGCCAGAGCCCAGCCAGGTACTGCCACCTCACCAGCATTGTGACTGAGTCTTCAAAGGCCATTCTACTGTTGTATCATGCCATCTGCTTCAGAGTGGTGGAGGACATGGTGTTACCAGTGAGTCAGTGTTGCTGCTCTTCATTTGCTATGAACTCCTTGATAAGCAGCATTGGTGTGTGGAATATCATGACAGTAGGGAAAACATTCTATAAATCCATGGATGGTAATTTTGGCAGAAATATGGCCCATAGGGAAAGAAACTCTATATCCAGAGGATCTATTATGGCAAGAAGAAAACTCTGCCCCTTCCACAGTGGAAGCAGATAGCTAGCTGGGAAATCTGGGGAATGGTGCCATATTGGGAACTCAGTGTATGTCTGCTGCTGGCCGATTGGGCCCTCAGCAGTGCCTGGAGCCAGGCTGGCCTAGTGAGTGCAATCTCGTGTTGCTGAGCCCATTCATCATCATTACCTCTGCTACCATGGCCACAGATCATGAGTCCGTTGGGCAATGACAGCAGTGGCTGGGGAAAGAGGCACAGTATCCACACAAAGGGTCATTCTATCCATTTGATTATTAAAATCTTCCTCTGCTGAGGGCAGCCTTTGGTAAACATTCACATGGGACACAAACATCTTCATGTTTGTTGCCCATTCAGAGTGGTCTGAGTACCAATATACCTCTTCCTCTAATTTCCTTGTCGCCAATTTCCTGAACATTTTCTTTCCAAATTAGTGATGATTCAGTCAAAGCATTTGCCACAGCCTAGGATTCAGGACAGTTTTATACCATTTCTCCTTCCAAGCAATATTAACACCTGGCAGCAGTGTTCAAAGTTCTGCCTCCTGGGAGGATTTCCCTTCACCATTGTGCCTTCAAGATATCTGAGAAAGGAGCTGCAGTGCGCCAGCTTTCCACTTTAAGGTGGGACCTGCAAACTGCGCAGAACCGCCTGGAAACCAGGCCCTAGTTTTCTCTTCTGCAGTCAACTAGCTTTAGGGAACTCCTCATGAGACAATGGGTATGGATGGGTAGAGATTAGGTAATGCAGAGGGGTAAGGGCCTTGGGCATTTGTGTCACTTTATCCTGTAATTTATTTATGCTTTCAGGGCCTGCTTGTACCTAATCTCATACATACCTCTTCCTGTTGGTCCTGGAGTGCTGCTGTGCATGCCCAACTTTACGGCTTGCTGGCTCAGACAGCCGCCAACTTGTGATAAGCAGCTCAGGTCTCATGGTGATTTGGTAGTCCATGATTTGGTGTCCATTTTCTTCTAAGACCCCATAGTAAGCCAAAAGCTGTTTCTCAAAAGGGGAGTAGGTATCTGCAGAGGAAAGAAGGGCTTTATTCCAAAAGCCTCAGGGTTTGCTTTGTAATTCACTGACAGGGCTTGCCACATCTCCAGACAAAGTCCCTGCCTGCCACTGGCACTCATAGGCTGGGGGAAAGATCAACAATATGAATTTTTGTCAGTACAACATGTTCTCAAGGGGAGTTGGCCTCCCCTTCATTCAAAGGGTTCTGGGTCTGTAAACTAGGTCAAGGCTAGGAATTGCTTGAGAGGTGTGACTCTGTTTTGAGGATTCAAGAGAGACTTCTGTTCACTAGTCCTAGAACTCTCAGGCTTACACAGATCAAGTATTAGATAGCCCATCCATTGTCTAGGGACACCGTGATCACATACCCAATGCCATCAGTTTCTCTCTGAAAGTCAGACTATTCTAAGTATCGTTTTGGCTCCGCCGTCCATTATGGTAACCACTCTACTTGGTCTTTGGTGACTCAGTGCTGCCGCTTGCCCCTGGCATCCAATTTTCCTCACTGTATTTAGGGATTCCAGGTCAGTGCAGCAATGCTCACTGTAATTTCTGACCTATAAGAGTGACCCCAGATCTCTTAGGATACTGGGGCTCCCCTCACAAATGTACTTCTACATCATAGTGAAAGGTGTGTCCTTTGGGTCTTCCTGGGGGAGGTAAGCAGGTATCACATAATAAGCCGCTTTAAGAATTATTTTATAGTATACCAGGGCAGTCAGTTCTGGCCTTTTGATTTCATTTAATGTTGGTCCATGTTTCAACCAACCAACCAAAATGTTAGACCTTTTTCTAAACCTTGAGCTAAGACATTGAATCCAGAATCTCTGCTTAGTGAACCCGTATCAATAAACTCATTCTGATCCAACTTTATGTTCCTGCCACAATTATCCAACAAGTTAGAAAAATGGTGCTTCTTATTTGGTATGTAGCATACTTTCTCATGGGCCACACTTTGCATGTTACCCTTCAGATTCTGCTGGAACACAAGCCTAGTTATTGGTTGGTCTAGAAACAAAGAGGGGCGGCAGGGATAGGTCCTGAGGAGAATTAGCAGTGTCTTGCAAGGCATCTACCTCAGGAGAGACTATTACAAGTTTTTCAAGCAAAGCAGGGGTGGACCTCTTCAGACAGGAGTGGAAGAGTGGCTTCTACTGGCAAAGATGACTCAGCACAATTTAGGGGTTTGACATCCTCAACTTTGTTTGAATTTCTCATATGTCTGTATTGCAGTTTTCAGAATTCCATTCTTTCCCAATCATTGCCCTCACTTTAACAGATATTCTGCTAGCTTGGGATTTGTGTTGTAATTTAGCAATTTACAGGATGAGATCTGGGTTTGAAATCTCAACCCTACAGCTACAGGAGACAAGGGTTTCCCTCTGGGAAGACACAGAAGCTTTCAGGTAATTTATGGAGATCTTGAATAGGACTTTCAAGCGCTGAACTCATCCCTTTCTTTCCCTGCTGGTTCCTGCCAAGAGAGAGATTATATGATTATAGTTTATGAGATTATGGAGGCTGGCTAGGCAAGTCCAAAATCCATAGGTCAGGTTGGCAGGCTAGAAACTCTCTGGCAGGAAGCGAAGTTTCAGTCTATAGGTGGAATTTCTTCTTCCTTGGGGAAACCACTGTTCTTTTTTTTCGACTGATAGGTAGGGCCCACCCAGATTACTGAGGATAATCTCCTTTACTTACATGAATTGATTATAGATGCTAATTACACCTACAGAATTACTTTGCAACAGCACCTAGACTAGTGTTTGATTGAATGACTGGGAACTACAGCCTAGAGTAGTTAACACATAAGACTGACAATCCTAATAGTTCAATTTTGTTCTTGTTGATTCATAGTCATCATGCGTACAGACCTATATAAATGATGTGTCCATAAAATTATGGCTAATTATCCAAGCACAGGCTCTAGGATTTGGTTTCTTGAAAAAGTTCTAGACAATAGTTTGGTTTTTAGTCATTTATTTTTCCTTAAATATAGAATGAAGTATTGCAGCTACAATATGCTCTTTGGTAGCATGATGTAGTCCTTTTTTTTTCCCCCAAAAAAGAGGTAGCTGTAGTGGCTTTTCCTCAACAGATTTTCGTACCTTCCAGAAAATCATCTTATTTGAAGTCTGTGGCTATTAGTGTCTTTAAACTGCTACACTGTTAAAATTTCCATAACAAAGTGGGCCAGCCTTGGTCTTTGGGTCCAGAAGTCTTTTACATTGTGTTCATTTATTGCTGCCTATGGAGGGCTGATTATTTTAACATGTTTGGAATTTAGTTTTGTTTACCTAAGAATTCTAGAATTTGAAAATTCCAGAAAGCTGGTTCCTGGATTTGGTGTTGTTTAAAATGTTTAAAATGTACTTCAGAAAAAGAAGGTTGACATGTGTCTAAAATTATATCTCTTCTGAGGGAAAGGGGCATATTCTTGAGAAAACATTTGGTTATCAGTCACAAAACAAGGTGACGGGTCCTCCTGGATTGTTTTTTCCAGGTGACTACCACCTTTAGCCAAGTTCATATGACTTGTTTACTTGGAATAACAATGTGTGTTAGGCCATTCTGGACTCTTGCATATGCTCTGCTGGCCGAAAGGCAAGACATAAATTGCTCTGACAGGATTTCAGGTGCAATCTATGGCTGTGAGATTTTTGTAGGAAACCTTTAAGGTGGCTTATCTGATGCTTTACAGTTCAAAATGGAGGATGGCAGGGGAGGCAACAGAGAAGTGGGAGGGAATGGGAGTAGGAGGAGTCTGGTTCCAAAACATACTTTCCCCTCTCTATTAAACTCCCTGTTCCATTTAGTACAACTGAAAAGGATTGTTTGAAGAAAAAAAAAATGGGGGTGGGGGGTGCTTCCTGGTAATAATCAACAGCCCTCTCTTCCACTGGGTGCCTTTACCCATCTCTATGATCAGCAGGACATTACCTGTGTTTTAATTTAGACAAGATTGTTTTAGTGCTTGAGGACAACCACAATCCCTCTGTCACCTCTCCTAGCCTTGCCCAAGCTTGACCCCTGATGTTCTGCTCTGGCAGGGTGATGTAGTATGAGGAATTTAAGCTCTGGGGACTAACTAGTTACAACAAGGGTTGGAATTCATTCTATCTTAAGAGGTTAAATTTTCTGAACTGTAGTTTCCTCATAAAGAAAAAGGGAGATAATTCAGACCATTATGTTGGAATAAGATCATGAGTGTGAAAAGTGCATGGAACAGGGTAGGCACTTAACAGAATGTGTTTTTCTTGCTGCTCTCCCCCCCTGCCCCACTCTACCTTCTGAACATAAAAATGTATACACAAAGGGTGGAGATGAGAGTTGTCATTCCAGACATTTCCTCCAGTCCTTCAACTGTGCCTCCATAATTTATATTCTAAAGGCAAACCCATAATCATTACCTTTTATTTCTAGAATGTTATTTGTATTAACAGACATTTATTGAAAGTCTACTATGTTCAGAGTTGTTAACTAAGGCTAAGGAGAACCATAAATACCAACTGGCATTATTGTGTGATTGTAGATTTTAAGAATGTAACCTACATTTTGGTATTCTGTCTTCAAACTCTAAAAACAGATGTAAGCCTTGTTCCTGGTTATTAGTGTTCTGTTTTTCTGAATTGATTTACTCATAACGTATTGGAATATATTACATTATCTTTTTTAAAATTTTATACTCTCTCACAATTTAGTATTGGGAAAAGAAATTTTGACATCTAAATACTTTAGATTTATTTTTCTTTTGTACAAGAAAAATATGGCTCAAGTCAGTTTACCTTTTTGTTTCTACTGCTAATGTGGTCAGAAATTTAAATAACTTTTGGTCTCCATGTTTCCTTTCCTGCATTTCACTCAGGAATTTTAAATTCTTATATATTAATACCATATATTCGATAAAAATATATTGAGGGCCTACTGGGGCCCAAGGACATGGAACAAAAGTGGAAATAGTACCCACCTTAATGGAGGAGAAGACAGACAAATAAAGAGGCAAATATACAGCTACTAATTGTGACAAGTATTGTGGAAATAATGTATATTGCTGGAGAGAATAGACAATACTTATAGCGCTTATAAAAATAATTTAATTTTTTAAAAAGCCTTATAAGAAAGTTCCTAGGAAAATAGTCATTTTAGACATGATTCTATCCATAAAACACTCAGGAAGAAACAATTATTTATGTTCTGTCCAGCTATAGGACTTTGAAACTTAGAAACCTAAGAAGGGACTTATTTTAGTATGTTTTTCTGCCCTTGATAGTAATTTGTCTTCCATGGTAATGTGAGGTTTGTTTGCCTGGATACGTAATATTCTTAGATTTTTTTTTCTTGCTAACTAGAAATCTTCAGATTTAACACCTGCAAATGTTTATACCTAAAAACAACAGTAGGTTATTGAGCTATTGTGTATGCGAAGAGAATCTGACCAGGGTAGTGTTTATCTCCATTAAATAACAGATCTGGCAAATCTGTTTTATAAAAGACTATTGTGTTGTAGACATTATATCATAAAATTTTAAATGTTCTTTTAAAGAATAGTAACAATAGCATAAACCTCATTTTTAATTTAGGTGAACTGAACACTAAGACCTCAAGCATATTCCTAAATAATTGGAAAGAATCAGTTTATAGAGAATTAGATGAAATTTGTTTACTTAGGTTTTTCAATGTAATGCTTGCATTTGAAAGCAATAAATTTTGCCTAGCTATTGTGATGAGAATTGCTCCTATAACATCAAGAAAAGCTTTTTAGTGACACTGACTTATCAGTGCTGAGATTTGTCCCCATGCATACCTATCACCTGGCTGATTCTCATTCCTCTGACCCTGACCCCAAAGGGCAGCAGGACCACATAGCTAGAGCTTTACCCTTGCAGACAGTCAGGAGAAGCCCAGCTGGGAGGCAGTAAAGGAGCAAGGAGGCTAATGGAGGAGCTGGGACTTCTGGGAGTAAAAGAGAAGGGAAACAAGAGCATCCCTAAATTGTAGATAATGGTGCTGAGGGTGCAGAGAGAGAACTGGCATGTAGGTAAAGACACATCATTTTATCAGTGAAGACACGGTCACCAGGACCCACACATTTGCCCCATGGTACAGTTGGTGTATTTGCCATGTGCAGCTCTGCCAAGTTTGCCTCAGAGCGCTGTCTCTGGTCTCTCCACCTGATTTAGATTGTCCTTGAGTTCTCATTTTCCCCTTCATAGCCCTCCTCAAAACTGTAAATTAGCAGGATATTGTCTTTCTTGTTAACTACGTTAAATACATATTTGTTAAAGGAATGAATGACAAAACTTTTGGTTGCTCTCAGTTCCCCATATGTCCACTAGGACTTGAGTCTAAAATTGCTGCTTTTGGTTATTTCCTCATTTGGCGCTCTCATGAACATCACCAAGATGCTTGGAAATGTTAGTGTTTTTTTTTTTCTTCCTTTTCTTCGGAGCAATCATTCAGTTGGCTTGCAATTAGATGTTGGTGATATTTTACATCCAAAATGCAGCTATTCATCCTTACTTAGTATCACCGTTTATGTTAATGTTGTTAATTATTTTTATTGATACCAATGACTGATGTTAAGGTGATATTTTGGAGCTAATTTAGGTTTGTTTTTAGGGTAATTTGTAGAGTTGGTAGTGAGGGGAATTTATGAGTGAACGATTACAGAAGTATTTGGATTGTCTCTTATTTGGAGATATCTGCATGCTGCTTCCTTCTTCATAGTTAAGCAAGAGCTTCCTGGGATCTTTCTTACATTGGTGTTTTCAACAAACTGTATTGATATTTATTGAGCTCTTTTTTCAGCTGTGTGTTTCTAATCTTTGAAAGATTAGGGAGTAATTCAACTTAAACACTAACTTTCAGCCACATTTCAATGTCCAGCTTCACAGATGCAGGAATCTGCAGCTCTTGCTAGAACAATTAAGGGACATGACTAAAGATAAGAGGCTTATCAATTATCAGATATGTGGTGATGTATATGATAACCCTAAAGAAATACTCACAAGTACTTTTTTTAAAAAATATTTATTTATTTTAGAGAGAGAGGACAGAGGGGAGGGGCAGACAGAGAGGGAGAGAGAAACTCAAGCAGACTGCACTGAGCATGGAGCCTAACGTGGGGCTTGATCTCATGACCCTGAGACCGTAACCCCAGCTGAAACCGACTGTACCACCAACATGCCCCTCACAGATCCTAATTCTTTGCTGTTGTCCTGAATCTCTAGATTAAATTCTTTACATCATGTTGATTAGTATATGCATTAAATTTACTAATCTTTATGTAAATTTCAAAGAAAACTTGGGCCTGGAACCTTAGTTTGTGAAGGAAGAATAATTAGAAATATTATATACTTTTAATTTTCTGGGGGTCGCTAAGATATTTTTGGAAGAGGTTAGTATTATGCTGGTTCTGGAGTAATTAGTAGGATATATTAGATACAACTTATATTTGCAGAGGTGGTTTAGGTGAAGTCATTTCTATGGTGCTTTGATGACACCTGTACATATGGGCACTTGATTAGTTATGTAGTTATGAAAATTGAAGAATCCTTAGTAAATGATGAGTCAGATTTGATTTACAAATTCAGAAAAGTGATTATTCTTATAATTTATGTATATATTTATATAGTTATAATTAATAATTATAATATGTGATTATTTATATACATTTATAAATTTTTGGCTACATATTATTCATGAAGGAGGAAATGTATTGGCTTAGGTTGCTGAATCCTTTAAGATTGACATAAATACTATCCCTTGAGGTCCAATAAATCCAATTGCCTGACTTAACTTTTCACCAGTTGCCTTCATTCATTTATAAGCTCATTTGTTCTTTTTTCAAGCTTGCAATTACTGCTTTCATTACGGTGTAATGTGCACATTCCTATAGAAGTTTAACAAAGTTGGAGTTCAAGCTTGACTTTTCCTTAGTAATGGGGAAACTCTGTGCAGAACTCTTTCTAAATTAGGGCCCGGGGAGAGTCTCATGTTCTTGGCAAGAGCAGACCTGACTCAGGACCATCACTGGCTGAACATCTTTTTGCCTTAAATCTGAACCAGAGGTCACTGAAGACAGGGATGCGAGGAAAAATGTGGGTCTCTTCAGTAGGGAAGTTCTCAACATTATTCTAATTGTGCCTTTGCCTCTATACTTTATCACAAAATAAAGATTGTATTGTTATCTTAGAAGAACAGTTAACATTATATATATGTATATATATAATGTAATATTTTTAGAGAGGGAGAGAGAGGGATGTGGGGGGAGGGGCGAAGGGAGAGGAAGAGAATCTCAAGCAGACTTCCCACTGAGCACAGAGCAGGACATGGGGCTCCATCTCACAAACCTGAGATCATGACCTGAGCTGAAATCAAGAGTTGGATGCTTAACTGACTGAGGCACCCAGGTGCTCCTTAATGAGATATTTTTATGAATGGATTTGGTGAGCTTTGAATGTGGTAAAACATGAAAAATCCAGTGTTACAAGCATCAGGCACTAACATTACTAAAGACAAATGGAAGAGTTTATATTCCACAAGAAAGTGGAATAAGATTACCATCAATGGATATCTTGTCCAGGAACTACTCTGAGTCCACTATGGAAAAGAACTCCAGAAATATAGTACTGAGTCTAATCCAAACACACTAACCTAACCTTTCTGTCTTTATTGCTTTGATGTATTATTGAAATCACAGTGGTGAAGCTCGTAGAGAAAAGGCTGCTTTTGGGGAGCAAGGTCAAGAATGGGTCAATTTTAGTTCTCCAAAGTTCTAGGAAAGTTTTTATCCCCAGGAGATGAGAAGTACCAATTATATTTGGTTAATGTGTTTGATTTGGACTTAAGACCTGAGGTTGAATCTTGACCATAGCACTAACTAGCTTGTGGTTGGGCAACCTCTCCTAACTTCAGTTTTCTCATAAATGAAATGAGGATAATCATATCTATCTTCAGAATGTTAGGAGGACTGTGATAATAAGTCACATTAGTTACGTAGCATATTTTAGTGGCTCGGTGGAGGTTATTTTTATTATATGTTTATGCTTTAGCCAGAGTCCCACCAGAAACAGGCCTTGGAACAAAGTATGAAAAGATCATAACTATACTTTTCTTCTTTGGCTTATTACTCAAAAAAGCCATAATAAAAACAAGCCTAATTATTGGAAATAATTGAGGGGAAACCAGAATAACAGACTTTGTTATCCATAAGTTGAGAATTGTGGTATCTGATTTATAAGAATGTTATAAGGATTAGATGAATCAACATGTATGAAGGCTTAAAACCATGTGTAACAAACACACACAGGAATGGCTCAACAATATTATTATTATTATTATTATTATTACAACATTGCTAGTATTATTAGTACTATTATTTTTACTATAGAGTAGGGGTGAAGATCAGGCTTTTTGGTGAGGGAGAACTGGGTTTAAATCCTTAAACTTGTTCAACCTTGGGGATTTACTTAGCCTTCTGAACTTAGCCTCATCTATAAAATGGAGATGACAGTGGTTTGTTCCCAGTTGGCCTCTTAGAGGATGAAAGCAATAAAATCAAGTTTAGCACAGGTCCTGGCACATTCAAAGCACTTGGTAATGTTAGATGTTTATATTAACAGTGATATTTGTTCATTTATTTAGCACTCTTTGACAAATTTTTATTAAGCACCTGCTTACCATCTGCCAGGCACTCCTCCAAATGCTGGGAACATAGTGTTGAATACAACAGAATCATAGCCTCTGTTACTAACGTTTTATAATAATAATAAACAGTAAGCTCTATTTTATATTTTTAATCAAAGCAATTCTTTTCATGAGGAACAAAGGTGAGACTTCACCAAATAGAAGTCATATGGACTGTTTAAATGAATAATACGTTTTTATTCACATATTATTTAATGGAAATAGCTACTTCTAAATACTTTAAAATAATTTGGTTTCCTGACAAGTTTGAAGATCTCCACTTCTCATTAGAATTTTATTTACTCCATAAATGTACATAGCAAAATTAATGAGACTTTATAGATACACATAAAATATACTTGAATGTAGTTTTAAATTTCAAGCCATAGAGTTATAGCATATTTTCAAAATTGTTGGCATCAAGAGTATCAGCCCTTACCATGCTGTTTCCTCAGAGATGATGCAAAATTTAATTATGGTTTTAAAAGACATTGTGAATCATGAATCTTGATAAATCAAAACAAAGTATGAAATCATTCTGCAAGACCGTTTGACTGTTACATGATTTATCTATAGGTACTTGACTTATTTTTTTTTCCACACAAGCACTGAGTAAGCTTTAACTTAGTAGAAGAAAATATTATTCTGCCATCCTTACACCTCATGGCAAGAATTTCACTGTTTGAAAGAAGTCGTATTCTTAACTAGCATCTAAAATTCTAATTTAGTGAACTCTCTGTCTTAAACTTTTTTTGGGTAAAGTTGTCTATGTATGGACTGGCATTGATTAAACAAAATAGCAAGAGGAGAATTTGTAAATGCAAAAGTGAAGTAATTTGAAAATCTATTAGCTGAGAGATTTCTGCTTAGACTATTTTTAGAGGACACAAATAAAGAAAAAGGTAAGACACAAGAACCTTTTATATAAAAAGACACAGAGAATGACAGTCAACAATAGAAAGCACTGCACAAAAGAAAAAGAAAAAAAGAACAACATTTATCCTGTGCGGCATGATATTAAAATATTCTGAAAGATCATGAAAATTAATTATGTACTTCAGTTTGCCTTTACAAATGAGTTAGAAATGTCAAATTTCTGGATGAATGAGAAAGCTAAACACTGAATCATTTGCAGGTGTTTTCTGAACACAGCAGAACCGAGAGGATTCTGAGGTGCATAAGAAAAGCCCCACAAATCATGGTGGGTTTATCATACTTGTATGCACATGCATTGTTGTTGACAATATGGTCAAGAGCAAAGAAGTCCACGTTGTGCTTTGCACTGAAAGACAGTCTGATGTGGTAAAAAGAACACTGAGCATGGAACCTGCTTAAGTCTTTCTCTCCCTTTCTCTCTGCTCCTCCACTCTCCACTGCCTCTGTCTCTCTCTCTCTCTCTCTAAAAAAAAAGTTAAATTTAGTGCAAAACATCCTTAGAGGATGTTATTGTTCAGTGTGAAGACTAATATAAAGGTGGATTTATGTGCAATGTGCTACTCAAGTTTATTCATACAGCCATTTATTCTTAAAGAATTTTGAAAAACAGATCTCAAATTGAACTTGACTCTTTTTTCGAAAAAGAGAATGTAGAATTAGTATGCCAGCTTGTTATATTTAACATATCTCGTTTATGTTCTCTACCTTTGATTATTTTTCTAGAATAGTAAGAAATGTCTAATATGAATATTCAATTTACAAATATAAATGTTTGTATATACAAAGGTTTATTAAAAGGGTGTTTTAGATAAGAGGTAATATTGATTGCAGAAATGCACAGTTTATCTATTTTTTTCTTTTGTTACTTGCGTTTTTGGTGTTGTATCTATAAAACTATTGCCTAACACAAGGTCATGAAGATTTACTTATTTTTCTTCTAAAAGTTTTACAGTTTTAGCTCTATGATCCATTTTGAATTAATTCTTGTGTGTGGTTTGAGATGGGTCCAACTTCATCCTTTTGCACCTGAATATCCAGTTGTCCCGGCACCATTTGTTGAAAAGACTATTCTTTCCCCCATTCAGTTGTCTTGACACCCTTGTGGAAGATCAAGCGACTATAAATGTGTGTTTTTTTCTCGGCTCTCAATTCTGTTCCATTGATCTACATGTCTATCCTTATGTCAGCATCACACCATCTTGATTACTAAAGCTTTGTGTCAATTTTTGGAATCAAAATGTGTGAGTCCTCCAACTTAGTTCTTTTTCAAGATTGTTTTGGCCATTTTACATTTCCTACTTTTCAGCTGAATTTTAGAATCAGTTTGTCAATTTCTGCAAGAAAAGTAAGCTGGGATTTTAATGTTGCTTATTTTTTAATCTGTAGGTCAGTTTGGGGAGTATTGCCATCTTAGCCATTTTAAGTCCTCAGATCCAAAATCTATCCATAAATTCTATGTTCCTTTCTTGGATGGGCCCATTTCAAGGTGGAGAAAAATCTCTAGTGATATTCTCCTTAGCACTGTTTTTGGGTGAGCTCTGTTTAATATTAAAAAAGCTTTTTTTTTTTCAACTTTGTTGATGACAGAATATTAGAAAGGGCAGCATTTGGTAGAATTGATACTTATTTCTGACCAGATTGGTGAATTGAAATCAACAATATTAAAGTTGTCAGCCTTAAAAGTAAATAACTATATTTAGGTTCAAAATGTAATTGTTCAACAACATGTTGGAAGAAGTTTTAAAAACAACAAGTTATATATAGTTGGTATTTATTTTAGTTTGAGAAGAAGAGAGTTAGGGCATGATAATTGGCTTTTTAGATACCTGAAATTCTACCTATGGAAGATGAAACAAAATGAAGCAAAAGAATAGGATAACATTATAAGGGAATAGATTTAGTACAGTGAGCATGCTTTGTACATTATAGAAGGCCATTCTGATGTATTTATTAGTTTAAAGTATTATGTAAAAAAGATCATCCTAATAATATTTGATATTCAGAATACATAATGGCCATCAAAAACTGCAAGAGGCTCAGTGATTAAAAAGATAGTGTCATGTCCAATATCTTCCATTTACCAAACAAAAGAAAAGGATTAGACTATCTTAGAAAAATTCTTATCAACAAGATTTGCTTCGGGGCGCCTGGGTGGCACAGTCGTTAAGTGTCTGCCTTCGGCTCAGGGCGTGATCCCAACGTTCTGGGATCGAGCCCCAACATCAGGCTCCTCCACTAGGAGCCTGCTTCTTCCTCTCCCACTCCCCCTGCTTGTATTCCCTCTCTCACTGGCTGTCTCTCTCTGTCAAATTAATAAATAAAATCTTTAAAAAAAAGCAAGATTTGCAAAAGATTTCCCCTTTCTGTCCAATTGCATGTAGTCCAAGCGCGGCTGCGGCACTCTAGGTACTTTTTAGAGTTGACCCATTTTGCAGCTGACTTTATTTCTTTCTGGATTAAAAATAGAAGGCAGAGGTGTGGAGACACATCTCTTCCATGAGTGAAGTGGCAGCGTAAGTTAACATGGAGATTAGTAATAATAATAATTGCTAATAATTACCAAATACTTACTTTATAAAGTTGGTAAGATTATTAGTCTCATTTACTAATGAGGGAATTGAAGTTTAGAGAGGATATGTAACTTGCCCAAAAACACAGAGCGCATTAGTGGTGGGGCTGGCATAACTTAAGGGTGTCTGAATCTAGCTGCTATGGTTTTCTAACTTCCAAGAGAAAAACTTAAGCAAGAATTATGAAGATTTAATTTAATGGCTCAATCCCTTAAGTGTATTCCTGTCTTCCTTATCCTCATTGTGCCATTTCTTCTGCACTTCCTTTGCTTTGAAAAACTTTGTGGAAATTGGTACTCTAGTGATTCTAATACATCTGTTTGTTTTTTTGAGTGTGTTGGAACTTTTAGGCATGAGTAAATGTGGTGGCAGCTTGACATCTGTTAATACTGACAGGTCATGAGATGACACCAGGAAGCACTAGAAACATAAGGTGTTATGGGATATTTGGTTCATCTCAAGCTATTTTTACATATTTTAAAATCTTAGATCTGTTAGTCGTGTCCTGATTTTGTTTATCCTCAGAGTTATCTACATACTTAAGGATGCTTTAACTTGAGGAAAGTCTCTAATCTGAGTAAATGTGGCCTGTAAGAAAAGTGTATGTAGGTACTATGGTTCCCTGGGTCAACACTATTCTTACCCATGCCCTCTGGGAGCAGCTGAGAGTCTTTCACCATCCCCAGATCCATGCCCCAGAAGGGCTGCCATAAAAAAGTACCACAAACTGAATGGCTTAAAAAGAACAGAAATTTATTTTTTCACAGTCTGGAAGCCAGAAGTCTGAAACCAAAGTATTGGCAATGCTATGCTCCCTCCAAAGCCTTTAGGGGAGGATCCTTCCTTGTCTCTTCCAGCTTCTGGTAGCGCCAGGTACTCCTTGGCCTGTAGATGCATTACTCCAGTTTCTGCCTCCATCTTCCCATGACATCTTCCCTGCATCTTCACATTGTCTTCCCTCTTTTTATAAGGATACACAGTCATATTGGATTAAGGGCCTACCCTAATTCAATATAACCTCATCTCAACTTGGTTATATCTACAGAGATTCTATTTCCAGATAAGATCACATTCATAGGTACTGGCATTAGGACTTCAAAATACTGTTTGAAAAGACACAGTTCAACCTATGACACCAAATCTGGTATTTGTGACACTGCTGGAGTGTCACTGACCAAGGCCAATCCCCTAGAGAAGCCCAGAAGTGGGAGGACTCATTCTACTAAAAATAAGTTAGTCTCTTAGCAGTTAGAATGATTGCTCTTTCACCAACTCCTTCACAAAATAGTTGTATTTTCATGATGATGTGAATTTTCTCATATTAGAAGGGTCCCGAAGCTGATGTTATTTCAACTAGTGCAGCATGATATGACAACAGTAGTACTGCAATGCAATGCAAATATCAACAACCACGAAATCAATAGACTGAGCAGATGATGTGACTCAACTGGCTGTGACAATCAGCAAATGATTGATGTGAGAAGCACAGCTTTTGGCAGCAGCTGCTTCACTGAGAATTGGTTTTAGTGAATCACCACCGCAGCTGCCATTTTTCTCTGAGCCAGATAAATCCTGACATGAATAAGGTGCTGTTATTGGAGATGTAAATGCAGCTAGTAATAAATGTCAATGGCCTAAGTCTGAGACATGTAGTCACTCACAAATTCAAGAAAGGGGATGATTTTGACATTAAATATATTTTTGTTGAGTTTTGCCTCTTTTTTTTTTGTCCTGTCTATAACCATGCATTGAATTTAATGTCTTAATGTGAAGCATATCTAAATAAGTTAAAGTGAAGCATATGTAAATGAGTTAATTCATTCTCTAAAAAGCAAATATATTTAATATAAAGAATTGAGTGGGTTTAGTAAACAACACTCTGGGAGAAAATAAATCTTTATAAAACGTGTATTAAGATTTTCCTTTGTTCTAACTTTGTACTTCAGTGACATCAACAGTGTTTAAATTCAGCTGTGAGTGTGGACTGTGGTGTGAGTGGTAGTCGTGAAGTGCAGTCTATACAGCCTAATGCAGTGGCCTGCTCCAAATACCTCTCCAGTTCTAGACAGATCATAAATTAGAAAAGCGAGGTTTTTTTAGTTGACCCATATACCTGGATTGAAGAAAAATATTTAAAACGACAACGACAACAAGCAACAACGTCAAAAAGAAACAAGACTAGGCTGCATCCCTTAGCAAAGTTAAATAGGAAAACCAGAAAAGAGCATTACGGCCTAAGTCTCTTTACTGATGAGCTGAGTATGAAGTCTTTACTTGGTCAGTTTGTTTTTCAGAGATTGTCTTTACAGTTAGTGCTTAAGAGTAACTCTTGAAAGGCCCTTTAAGAATGGATTTATCTCAAAATGCTATTTCAGGGTTTTTTTTCCTTAATATTATTCTAAAATCTGAGCCTGAAATTCTGTATCTTATTCTAAATCTGTAGCATGTTAAATAGTTAGCAAAGATAAGTGCCTTTTGAATAATGTTCCTCTAATATATTTCTCTTTTATGTGTGTTTTTCCTAGACTGTAGGAGAAAGAAATAGCCATAACAGAATATCAGGACAAAGTAGATGCAAGAAAGAGACCTTTAGGCCAAGAACTAACAGAATCAAAATCACACAGGAATTCACACAGTTAAATTTGAAAGGAAATGAAGGTCAGAAAGAGAAAAAAAGAGTTGGCTCTAAAGTCAGTTTTGTTAATGAAAAAAATAAAGTGCATTCAAAATTTTCTCAGGCCTTTTCTGGTCCTATGTTGCAACTGGTTATTTATTTTTAAAATTTTTTTAAAGATTTATTTATTTGAGAGAGAGAGAGCGAGAGAGCATGTGCACATGTTGGGAGGGGCAGAGGGAGAAAGTCTTCAAGCAGACTCCCTGCTGAACACCAACCACCAGGCTGGACTTGATCTTAAGACCCATGAGATCATGACCTGACCTGAAACCAAGAGTCAGATGCCTGGCAGCCACCCAGGTGTCCTGGTAACTCGTTATTTAGAAGCAGTTTGGTTTTAGATGAAGCTGAGTTTATATTCCCTTCCCCCCACAGTAAAGAAATGGCCTATGATCTTGTGCTAGTCACTTAACCTTCTAAAGTACAGTTTCTCCTTGGGTATAAGGAACATCCTAATAATGACTATCATTTATTAAGCACTTACTGTGTGTTAGGCATTATACTGAGTAGTTCTCAGACATCGTCTCACTTAATGTTCATAACATATTCTGTGAGGCAGAAGTTTTCTTTCCACATTATAAATAAAGTTGGGCCAAAGTTATCCAAGTTACAGCTATTAAGTTCTAGAGACAGTCTGGCTCCAAAGCTCACGTGCATATTGTTATACTGTCTTTAGTATTAGAATCTCTCCCAGCTTTAGCCTTCTCTGACCAAACCTTTTAGAGTGTCTGACTTCCTTTGCCCAGTGTTCTCGTCTTTGACATTGCCTCTCAAGAAGGTCAAGAAGAGTTATGTGGCAGGGGCGCCTGGGTGGCACAGCGGTTGGGCGTCTGCCTTCGGCTCAGGGCGTGATCCCGGCGTTGTGGGATCGAGCCCCACGTCAGGCTCTTCTGCTATGAGCCTGCTTCTTCCTCTCCCACTCCCCCTGCTTGTGTTCCCTCTCTCGCTGGCTGTCTCTATCTCTATCGAATAAATAAATAAAAAAATCTTTTAAAAAAAAAAAAAAAGAAGAGTTATGTGGCAAAATACCTTAAAGCTCCCACAGGCTATCTACGCAGATATGGAAACTGAAGTCCGAAGGCTTTACTGTATTGTAAGAGGTCATTATGTCTATTTCGTAAAAGCATCTTATCTTACCCAAAAGGGCACTAAATAATAATAATAATGATGATAATAATAATATATGTATTTATGTAGAATAATATTATATATTACAATATTTTTATGTTTAATAATATATATATTCTTTAGAATTGAGGCTGTATTTATTGGTACTCCTCTGCTACTGTGAAATCACTTTCTGGTAGATATGGGAGGATGGCAACATTTTTTTTTATGTTGGTTAATTTGTCTTAATTTTTTAAATTTAAATTCAATTAATTGACATATAGTGTATTATTAGTTTCAGAGGTAGAGGTCAGTGATTCATCAGTTTTATATAACAGCCAGTGCTCATTACATCACGCGTGCTCCTTCATGCCCATCATCCAGTGCTATCTCAAGCTGCCGTCAAGGATACTGCTGTGCTTCTTAAAAAACAGCTGTCTCCTTTGAACAGGTTATTGATCTCATCAAGGTGAGGATGGAGCATCTGGTATTAAAATACAATGCTAATAAAATGTCCAATGAAAGCCACTTTGAAAAAAAATGTGGCATATTTTCCACATATTTACTTTTGCTGCCCGTGTGGGTTGAATTAATCAAGTTACACTGCTTTCTTGAGACAGTGTGTCTTGGTGTGAGGCGGACATGGGTTCCAATCTTGACACTGCTTGGTGCTGGCTCTATTATAACCACAGGCTTTTTCAGGTATCCAATAGTATTAACATCTACTTTTATATACTTTTATATAGTATAATACTTTTATATAGTATAATACTTTTATATAATATTAACATCTACTTTTAATAAGTAGTATTAACATCTACTTTTGAGGCCTTTTGTAAGGATTCAGTGTGAGAATGTTTAAGACATCTGGAAAATCATGAACACTCAGCAATTGTTAGCTGCCTTCCCTCCCGTGATGGTATATTCACTTTAATATATAACATCATTTTCATTGGCTTTCTTTGTGAAAATAAATGCCAGATCTAAATATGCTAGTATAAATATAAGGGTATTGGGGTATATACTTAAAATTTTAACTCTGTTTTTTTATTAACATTGAAATTACTTTATTAACTGTGATGCCTAACAGCGTTCTCTTTAGCCCCAGTTATACCTATTAAAATGTTGTAAATTATTTGGAACACATCTGAGGCTTATGAGATGATTTCCTGGTGTTTGAAGATTGTGATATAAGCAAGAAAGTAATATAGGTTAAGAATTTTAATATTATTGGAAAAATTTAAAACATAACTTCCTTTATTGAAGCTTGGCAAGCAAACATTAAGAAACAGGGACTAATTTATAATAAATGTTCAACTGGTGCTTTAGCGATGTGGTTTTTCTATGACACATAATAAAGAGGTAGAGAAAGGGACTTTCCTGAGTGATCAGAGTGTCTTTCAGTTTATATGTTCAATGCCAGGAATTTTAGAACCACACAAGCCACACCTGAGGAGATGGGCAGGACAGATGGGAGTGAAGCATGACAATTTTGCATATTGTATGCAAAGTACCATGAAACACAATCCTCCTTCCTGCCCCCACCCTTGATGCACACACACATTCTTCCCTTATATCAACTCAAAATTAGAGAAAAAAAAACCTTTTTGCCCCAACTTGATGGTGTACAGTAACTTTGTTCAGGTATTTTGCAACCATTTATAAAGGAGAGGTCATTTTAGGGCAAGTCCTTTTACCCTGATTTACTTAGAGGAATAAATAGTAATGTCTGGTTATTATATTTAAAAAAGGGGGAGGGTAGAATCCCACAATTTGAGCCAGTATTAAGAACTTTAAAAAAGATTATGAAACTCAAGTATAATGCTACAAACACTGAGGACAAAAACTAACCCCCACACAGTTTAAAGACCATGGATAATGCAGTCACTATGTGAAGAAGAAAAGATTACTAACAGACTTCTCTTCAAAGGAAAGGAGAGGAATATCAATTCTTCATACAAAATGAATTCGTATGATTGATTTCAGTAAAATATAATGGTAAAGAATCCTGGAATTTTGATGTCCTTGGGTAACTACAATGTACATTCTACAGCCTAAAGCTAGGGAGAAAATAATCTTAAGAAAAAAATAATCTAGTTATCGTCATCAGTCTGACGTGGACAGTGGTGGACAGTGGAATGAAGAACGGAAATCTTTGGTCTGATGACTCCCTAAAACATGTCCTCCTGGGTGGGTGGCAGAGGGCAGGTGGGGAAGAAGAGCTAGCTAAGAGCATGGTGCACAACACTGCCGGAATATTCTGGAATGCTGGTGATCTTCCAGTAATTGGAACGCATCTGGCAAGTGATATAGATTCCCAGACTCATATGTCACAGTTGACTTGCATGTTGCCAACCTTGTATTAACTTCAAAGCATAAATTTAGATCCACTGTGAATTACATTTAGATCCAAAGTGAAATCGAGATCCACTGCATCCTTGAATGTAACTTAATAAAAGGTGGGGAGGAGGCTTTTGTTGCATTTTGTCATTTCCAGATATCCGCCTCACAGAAAGGATGAGAACAGTAGCAAAACACTTCTGCTTCCACTTCCCTTTACTCCTCTCATCTCGCTCCTTCCTCTACTGTGAGAATTAGGAAAAGAGAAAACACTATAAGCACCTGTTGCTTGTTCTTTTCTGTCTTGGGATTCTGGACATTTAAATGGAAACTAAAGCATGATTGAGACCTGGCTTGTTCAGAACCCTGATTAATGTTTTTTTATTTCAAGAAATGTTTGCTTTAATTTTTCATGAGAACTTTAAACAGATTTAAGAAGTTTAGGCTACATCAAATCCGTTTTAAATTTGTTTGTCTTCTTGGATTAAGGTTCATTCTGTTATTCCATGATTTCAAATCATTACCTTTCTCTTATTAAGGTAAGAACAAACTTTTTTTTTTTTTACCTTTGCTAATTACTGCTGCTTCTTCCTGCCTTCTGGGAGAACACCTGTTATTCAGTTTTTGACACACTGATCTCTCTGAGCCTGAGATTCTATCAATTCTCATCTTTTCAACTATATCCTATACAAAATTTCTGAAACTTCCATTTTCGATTTTCTCCTCTTCCCTGAGTCTCAGGCACATAGTTCCAGTGACTCACCGTGTGTGTCCCCTGGGGTATATCGGGACCATTTAAACTTTACCAGCTCTCCTCCTCATCTGTTATGATGAGGAGTTCTTTAAACATAAAACCTTGGAATTGTTTCAGCTCACTGCTTTCCTTCATTGACTATAGCTATCACCATATTACATGGATTTTTCCATTTTGAAATGTTCTTTAGATTCATCTGTATTAGTTAAGAGATCAGTTTGCCAGTTATCAGGAAGTGCCAAAATGGCTGGATTAAACACGATGTAAATGTAGTTTTATGTTGTGTATAGCTCAGGCCGATGGTACAGGGGTAGAATAGTGGCATGGCCATGTTAGGAATGTAGTCTCCTTCCATCCTGTTGCTTGTCATCCCCAAAGTCTTGATTGTCCTTGTCTGCTTGATGAATGATGGCTCAGCACCGTGGGTACAGACCAATGTTGAAAAAGGGGAC
Organism: Ailuropoda melanoleuca; assembly: GCF_002007445.2. Taxonomy (NCBI): domain Eukaryota; kingdom Metazoa; phylum Chordata; class Mammalia; order Carnivora; family Ursidae; genus Ailuropoda; species Ailuropoda melanoleuca. The sequence continues at coordinate 70,309,504 of NC_048227.1, forward strand.
AAGAGGAGGCAGAGGCCACATTCCCCTCTCTTTCAGGGTATAACCTAGAAATGAAATACATGACTTCTGCTCATAGTCCATCTTTAAATGACAAAATCCAGTTCCATGGCCTTATTTAGCAGCATGGGAGGCTTGGTTACATGGTCCTTAGCTGTGTGCCCAGCTAAACTTCCTATTTCTATAAAAGACAAGGAGTAGAGCTAACTTCGGGAGCCAACCAGCAGCATCTGCTACACCTTCCTTACTCCAATTTTATTGCCTTTATCCTATGGTGAGCCTTTATTGCCCATTGCCAAGATTATTTCTACAGACCTTTAGCTGGATTTATTGATGGCTCATTATCAAGCCACCCATTCTTTCTTTTAAAGAGCCACTTTTTTTTTCTCTTGTTTAACCCGTGCTCTTAACCTTCAAAGCTCTTAAGAATCTGGTCCTATTATACCTGTTTCTAATCTTTTTTTCAAAGTTCATTCATTCATTGATTCATTTATTTATCCAGTAAATATGTGTTGAGTGACTACTCTGTGGTCAGACATGGAGTCATTTATTTTCCTAAACTAGTGCTGTGGATGGAAACATCTTCATGAATGTACATACTTGCTAATGTCACAATGATTCATTTCTTTGAAGCTAGTTTTCTCCATTGTCATGCTTGAGAGGTTAAATACATTTTAAGAACAGCCTTTTGAAGCGAGGTTTTGCAGTCGAAGTGGTTAATTTGCTTTCAGGAATCAGATGATGTTCACTTGACACATTTCAACTTTCAGGTTTTTATACATTTTAGAACTATGATTTGCTTTTAAAGACAAAATGAAAATAGAAGAATGCTTAATGGAAGCAGCTGTAATGGATTTAGTAGCTCATTGAAATTGTAAAATTGTTCAAATGCAAGCATGAACTAAGGATTACCTCATGTGTTACAGTCGTCCAGTTGCTTCTTTGTTCCCGAACACCTTAACCTCCTCATCCTCAGTCCTGCAGACTGAGGTGTGACGTGTATATCACAGAACACACCTTGTTTGGACTTTGTCCTCTAGACTACATTTTCTTCTTTTTCTATAATCCTAGGTGATACAGAGACAGACATTTACTTAATACAACTGATCTGACATTGTTTTTGTATTTGTTCTTTATTCTTTCAGAGAAGATGCTGGACAAGGTCCAGGTCTTGGGCAAGGTATGTGAGGCTGAATTGTACAAATATAGGGTCAAATCTTTATTTAAATTTTTTATATTTTTTTCATCATAGAGTTTTTAAACTACTTTTGATTTTTTAAAAAAATTGCATTAAGTATTATGTATCTTGACTTCTGAGGATTCTGGGACCTCCTGAAATCTTGTGTTTGAGGTGCGCCGGATCCTTCTTCTTTATGTAAATTATTTGTATATCGATATGGCTGGCTGCTTCAGTCATTAATTCTTTCAAGTTAGGAAATGTATATTTCAAGGAGAAAATAAATACTCATTATTTTACCAAACTCTAGAAGCAAAATAATCTTAAATGCCATCATATCATCGTAGTTTAAGTATTTACATTTACAACTGGGATCAGATCAGGATACACAGGGAAGCCACTCCATGAAGACAAGGCAGGGGCATTTGAAGGGGAAGATGAAAAAGTGCCCGGTTTGAGTAACTTCAGCTGTTTTATTCCATTCTGTCTTGAAATGGCTGCTCTGGTTCCACCCAGACTGGTAGCCTCATCTCTACTGGCAGTGTGGTTATGTCATTTTCAGACTACATCTTTGGAGGAGGAGAGGAGGAGGAGGAGAGAGTGGGTGGAGCCTAGGAGCTGCTTTAACCAGAGCAGTTCTGTATGTATCTGTCTTACATATTGGCCATCTGCTAAAAAATTCATTTGGAAAAAAAAATTTAAAAAAAGTTTGAAAATCACTGGACTAGATAATTCACAATTCTGAGTGTACATGTAGTTCTGATATGATGGATTTCTGCTGACCTACCCACACCTTGATCTGCTTCTCTTGTCAGTCATACAACAAACACCCTTTGGTGAGACCGCTGCCTTCTCACCTTCAGTATCTCCTAACCTTCATATATAATACTGTAGATTTAATAGTAGTTCTAAGAGAGCTGGTAGAGAGAATTAGACCTTGTGCAGTAGCAATGTCCTACAGATTCTGCATCTTATATTGAAGTTCAGGAAGAACATAGTAAAATACCCAGTTATATCATTTTTATTTCATTTTAAATTTCTGCCAATGTATCTAATATATACGATAATTTAAAATATAACATAACTTATATTAGTCTATTAGTAGAGTGATACTTACAATTTATAAAAATAAGTATTTATAAATAGGAGATGTGCACTCAAAACAATTTTGTTGTTGTTGTTAGGGGCATGCCACTGTTCTTGAAACCTTTTCAGAAATTACTGCTCTTCTGCTAGTAAAATTGTTGATGGTTGATAACCTAGGATAAATAGAGACTCTCCCAGTCTCTTAATCTTTAGCATATCCCTCATAAATCTAAATTTTGATGTGTGAGTTATCAAAAATATGTTTGGAATAGTATTTTCAAACTCCATCCCATAAGTGTACTTGGATGTAACATAAGCTGCAAAGAGGTAGAGAAGGAAAAATAACTATGTCGGCATACTATTTTTTGTTTGTTTCTTGGTTCTATTACAATGGGCAGAAATAGTGGAAAATTCATAAAATGAAAACACTAATACGATAAAGGTATACAATAGGGATTTTTTAAAACATGCATTTGAAAGACACAAATAACAATGTTTAGTCTTATCAAACTGACTTTAAATTGGGTTCCAGTTTGTAGTTTCTACTAGAACTTTGCCAAGAACTGTATGTAGATGTTTGAAAAAATTGAGACTACAAAAGTATGTTTTTGTAATCTTGTTTTTTAGGGGTGAATATTTACATTATATTACATAGATTTTGAAGCTTATAAATTTTTATTTTGTTACTACTTCCCCCATGATTGTGTTTTCATTTATTTTTCTCTTCCTCTTCTCAGTTCCTTATATTTGGCCTGAACAAATTAGACTCAACTGAGGAGAAATAGTCCCAGACACAGAGTGAGAGGAACAGTGCAAACCATATGGGAAGCTGGGTACAGGAACAAGGTTAAAAGGTGTCCATTTTGGATTTTAAAATTCTTTCACAGTGATAAAGTATGCATTCAGGCAGCTCTGAGTCTGAAAAATACCTCATGCCCCTTGACACTCAACAGATATTTATTTTATTCCTCCTACCATGTACAAAATGTTTTGCAAGAGGAAAGAGTCATAGCCAATGTCCTCAAAAGGCTTTAAAAAATTATGTGAGGTGGAGATGGGAAAGCAGTAATCAGAAATTTGTAAGTTCAATAATGGAGATACACCAGAGTGTTTTGGAGCACAGGGGAGGGAACATACTAGCCCAAAGAGCATAGAAGTCTTCTGGGAAAGGGGTGCCCAAGTTAACCCTGAATGAATGAATATATGCTAGCCGGGGGATGGGGAAGGGATTGAGGGCAAAGAACCTCAGTCACAGGGGCAATATAAATAAGGCAAAGGGGTGCCATTAACTGGGTATGACCTCAGAGCTTTGGGATTAATGCAGGTTGGGCATGGTGAAGGAGAGGTGGATTGGGACCAACTCCTGGAGGGCACCATACACGCTGTGAAAGGGCTTGGACTTGATCCTGTGGGTGATGGGAAAGCTGTGAAGGATTAGTTATAGAATGACCGTTAGCATATTTACTTTGAAATAATTCCATCTGACATCTGAGTAAAGAGTGGATTTGCAGGAAGCAAGAATGCACGCAAGAAGAGTCATTTAGGATGTTGTTGCAATAGTCCAAGAAGAGTGAATTGCAGGCTGGCCAAAGGTAGTAGGTATGTGGTGGAAGGAATTTGCAAAGTGCCCTCTTGCTTTCAGTGGCCAGTGTGAATACTGATAGTTCATACCCCTATAATTTTTCACCCTTCTTATGTCAGGTGCTCAACCCTGAGATACAGGGCCCATTCTGTGAACAGGAATTATATGTACATTGTTTATCTTTGTTTCTAGGAGCAAGCTTGTTGTATTCCTTTCACATGGTGCCCATTTGGGTAGTGGGAATATTGGTACAATGCCTCAGGACACTTAAGAAAGAGTAAAAAATTTTTCTACAGTCACATTCCAAAAAGATAATAAGTTTCTACAATTTCCCAAAGATGTAGTCATGCCAAATATTTTCTAGCAGTTATTTTTCTATGGCTACAAGTATTTGCTGTAATGGACAGTCGCTTTTAGATGATGACTTTCTCAACTTGACGTTAATCCCTAATAGCACTGGTGCAGTAATTATGCACTGCATTTTGTAGCTGGCAATCCTAGGTACTAACACCTGGTATTTGAAATGAAGGCCTTTTGATTTTTAACGGAAAATTTTATTGTAGAGGTTTTGCTTTTCTTAAGAAAGTCAAGTCATAGTGTTTACCAGTTGAAACTCTATAAAAACAAAATGATTAAAATTTGTTAATCTAGGGGCAACTGGGTGGCTCAGTCAGTTAAGCATCTGCCTTCAGTTTGGGTCATAATCCCAGGACCCACATCCGTTCCTTGCTCAGCGGGGAGTCTGCTTCTCCTCTGTCCCTCCCCCGCTCATGCTCTCTCTCTCTCTCAAATAAATAAATAAAATCTTTTAAAAAAATAAAATAATTTTGTTAATCTAACTGAATTTATTCCTTTTCTGGTTCTTAATAGCTTTTCTTTATTATTAATTTACAGGAAAGAAAGCTTATCAGAGTTTCTTCCTAAACCTCTTGGAAATAACAAAATATTTTAATCAGAGACTTGTAAGTATCTTTTCTTCTTTATTTAGAGAATTAGATATTGATTTTATGGAAGAACTGACTCCTTCAGGAATACACTTGACAGGATATAGCTATACAATCTGAGTTGGCATACAAAATTTGGGTGAGAGTAAAACACAGAAAATCACCTCTCAAAAAACAAAACAAAGAAACCAAGATCTCAGTCAGAAACCCTTCTTCAAATCTATCTATAGCTAGTGAATATTTGAATTATTTTTTGGCAATTTCTATTTCTAGGTGTTATTTTCATTACTTTTTCCCCCTTTGTGAAAATATCTGTGTGTCCACATATTTTAGCAAGTCTGTAACATCAATGAGAAGGAAGAGGAAAAGGGTAGGGTGTGAACACAGGAAAGGGAAGAATTTGTATTCTGCTAAAAGTTACATGGCTTTGGACGACTTTGTATTTTCCAATTACACTTTCAGTGAATTTTTTTTTACAAAATCAAAGCTAAGTCTCATAATAGCTAAGGTTCAGTCAGTTTCATCTTATTTTTGAAATGTCTAGTGCTCTGCTAGATCCCACACTGGCCAGCTCAGGAACACGGAATCAGGGGACCCTTCCTGCTTCAATTTAGCAAAAGGTCAAGAGAAGCACATCTTTTCGCGAGCATGTATTTTTTATCAGATAACTTGAGAAGACTCAATGAGAAAAAAAAAAACAACAAAAAAGCCCCTTTATCCTAAAAGTGTATCTGTAGCAACAGCATTTAATATATTATTCCCTGAAAGACATTTGAAATCTAATGTAGTCCTATTCTAGCACTAAGACAAATAGTTGTCATACTGAGTTGAAGAGCACAGAGTCTAGGGCCCATGGAGTAAAGAGAGATTAATAAAGCAGTCAGGTAACTAAGGTCTGGAGCTGAGTGGGTTCTTCACTAGGTGGTAAGAGTTTAGCATACTTCTGGGCTTCTCAACTGTAAATATTTGTGTTTGAAGATTGTTGACTAGAAATGATGACTACCTGACATCATTTTATGATTCTATGACTCCCTGAAACTTTGTTGCTTAGTAGTTAATAGTCATTTTATCTTGGATAATCTATGATTATTATAATGACATTAGCATTTGTGTAGTAGCTAATAAAATCAACCAACAGGAACTGAGACATATTTCTAGCTTGCTTCATCAGATAAGATCTCAGCAAATTGTTTGATTAAAAGGTGTACTGAAATATTAATTACACATTCTGTCACAATATAGGTGGTTTCCTAGCTACGTGACATTAATTTTTAGTTCCAATGCATCCAGATTTGAATCTTGTGTGTTTCAGCAAGTTACCTGAATTCTCTAATGCTTCAATTTATCAGTAAAATGAAGTTAAAAATGCTTACGTGATAGGCTTATATGCGGATTAAATGAAATGATAAAACAGTACACTATAAATACTGAAATAAACCTATACTACAATGTAATTTCCTATTTTTACTATATTGTTTCATAGACTTTGAGGTTTTGCCCACATAATGATTTCATTTGTCCCTGTACATAAACTGTTTATAAAATCATTGAAAGAATTGTGAGAATGGAGATTTTTGGCCACATTCCCAGATATTTTTTTAAAGATTTTATTTATTTATTTGACAGAGAGAGAGAGACAGCCAGAGAGAGAGAGGGAACATAAGCAGGGGGAGTGGGAGAGGAAGAAACAGGCTCCCAGTGGAGGAACCTGATGCAGGGCTCGATCCCAGAACGCTGGGATCACGCCCTGAGCCAAAGGCAGACACTTAACGACTGAGCCACCCAGGCGCCCCCATTCCCAGATATTTTTAACAAGCATCTCAGATAATTCACATGAAAATGACCTACAAGCTACTCTTCAAGAAACACAAATTTTCTTTTAAAAATTAGCCTCAAAGTAGTTGATTTATCAAATCACATGGGAACTTTGTACAAAATACATATTCCTAGGGCTCCATCTTGGATATTCCAATTTGGCAGATTTGGAACAAGGCTTTGCAACTGTGTTTTAAACATGTTGCCATGCCGATTTTGATATTTTCAAACCACTGTTCTACAACCTCACCATATCTCTAACTTTTAATTGATAAAGCTTACAGCTGTGCTTACCGTATGTAGATGAGGGGATATCATTATGGGTCAATGCTTCAATTAGTCCAGTTCAAGTTCCAGGAGTGAAGAGATGAGCTTGAATGTCTGCTTTTGCCTACATTAAACAGATTGACAGTCTTCTCTACCTTGGTTGTGTTGCTGCTTTAAGTAAATCAAGCCAAGCCCATAAATTGCGGAACCCCCGAATGAGAAGGGGCTGTTGGAGACCATCTACTTTAAACCCTTTGTTTTACAGAGGAGGAAAATGAGGCTCAGAGGTTTGCTGAAGGCCAGAGGACAAGACTAGAACTAACACTTGGATTCCTGTTCCCAGCTCAGTTCCATTTCCATTACAGCCAGTTGACTTTGATTCTGCCATTTCAATAATGTGCAACCTGTGAAACCCACTCAGCTACTCTTGGGCTGGTGTAGGCTTCCCAGCAGGCATAGAAAGTGCTGTATGAGTCAGCTTTCCTACTTAACTGTTCAGGTGTCTGAAAGTGACAGTTTCTTCCTTTCCATCTCCAGTTCTCTATCTTGAATAACAAAGAGGCAGGAAGGTCACTGAGGAACTGAAGGTACTCCCCAGGAGCGGCAGCCTGTTCCAGCAGTGGCACCATCTTCTCAGTTGCCTTCCTGATTCTTTTTCTTAGCTAGAGTCATCTGCTTTTTCTCCATCTCTGTATCTCTAGATGGCAGAGCCGTCATTACTTTTGTCTGTCATTTTACTCTTGCATCATTTTCTCTTAGCATTCTTTACATCATGTTAGTTGCCCTCATTTGGACACCATTTAACTGTAGAGTGCCATTAAGTTCAACAAATGTTAAATACTACTGTGTCCCAAGAATAGTCTTGGGTACCAGAAATGTAAAATGAAGCTAGCATGGTCCTAGTTTCAGAAGAGTTTACAGTATCATGGGGAAGGAGATCAGTATAACAAATCTGCAGGAGTGCTTGAGAGTGTTACAGTAGCCACGGCTACCACTTCAGGAGAGTCAAAGAAATATTGGGAATGGAAGTGACATCAGTCTGTTTTGTGTGAAAAAATCTTAACCCACAGGATAAATGTAACATTTTGCAACGACATGAAGAGAATGTTTCTAAGACTTAATGAAGAGAGCTAATGCAATCAGAGACTAATAAGGTAGGTGTTGGCATGATGGTGAGAAAGGGACACTGCAACGTGTAGCAGGAGACCTGGGTCTTCTGCTCATACTACCAGCCCCAACCTATGTGACTTGCGCCAACCCAGTGAGACTCTTCAGGCCCCACTTGAGTGCTCACTCAGTTCATTCAAATAATGAAATTCAAGTAATAGGCTGTCCTACATTTTTGAGATACAGTCAGGTGGAGGAAAAGTTTCCTCCCAGACAAAGTGCTATCTGAGCCAAAGCCTCAGTTTTGAGTAGGTTTTGATTGGGTGAAGAGAATCTTTGGAAGGAGAATGCTCCAGCCAGGAGGAACAGCATCCATCCATTGGCCTGAGTCTGGAGGTGAAGGAAGTATTTCTGAGAGCTACAAGTCCTGAGTGGGGAGCAGTTTCTTTCAGCTGCTGGACCACAGGGGAGGAGAAGCAAGAGGCAAGGCTGGGATATAAGCAGAATGTAGATCACGCAGGGTGTTGTTAGTCCTGCTAAGGAACAAGGTGACTTTTTCTTGGCTTAAGGAGAATGGCCAAAAAGCTGAGATAGTTAAGATTTGCATGGCTAGCATAAAGAATGGAAGAGGAAAAGAAAACTGAGGCAGGATAATCAGTGAAGGGGATAATCCAATCTGGAGATATTGGTGACCTTAACTAGGTTAGTAAAAGAAAGTGAGCAGAGCAGTTGGTCCATCATTTAAAGAGCTATTTAGAGAATAGAGTTTATATGACTTGATGGTCATGGAGGTGAGGGAAAAGGATGCCTGCTGGGCTTCTGACCTGTGCAACTGGGTGGATTTTAGTGTTGTTCATGGAGAAAGAAACCCAGGAGGAGGAACCGTTTCAAAAGGAATTCAAGAATCTCTAACATGAGGGGATGAAACCGATCCGTCCTGGGGCTCTTCATACTAACTGACCTTCCGCATGCTGAGAATATCACACACGTCACACTTAGTCTTCTTAGCTGTGGGAGGTAGTATTCTGTGCTCAAAAGATGTGAAAGCTGAGGCTCAGAGAGCTTAATGCCTTGTATAAGGTCCCTTAGCTAATAAGTAGTGGAGCCAAAAGTTCAGACCAGAGCTAAACCAGGTGTATTCCATTCTAAAGCACATACACATTCTATTTTATCACTTCTCTTTCCCTTTGAGTCTGATATGTGTAATTCTGTGAAAATAGGTCATTTGTAGAATACAAATAACTTTAGACTTTATGGATTGTTAAATTGAAGGCATAAACTCTACCATCTAACTGATCATTATCTCTCACCTGTAATACTGCAATTGTCTCCAAACTCATCCCTTGAATCCACTCTTCTTTTCCAATCTGCACCGAAGTGATCTTTGTAAAGCTCAATTTTGACGATCATGCTATTGCTTCAAAAATGTCAATGACTTTCCATTGCTGTTAGAATAGAACAAATCCTTAACATGCCCCATAATGTAGCCACTGTTAACTGACCCACTTCATCTTGTGCCATTTTCCACTGCCTTCTCTGTGTTTAGGCCACACTGGCCTTCCCTCAGCTTCTGAAATGTGCTATGTTTTCCTCCTCTGCATGAAATACTCTTCTTTTGCCTCTATATCAACCAGATAGCTCCTTTTCTTCATATCTCAGCTTATATTGTTAATGAATCAGCCTCTGATACACTCACAAATGATTTTTCATCTAAGACCACAGTTTGTATTTATATGTGGATTTGTGTTCATTATTTTTTTCTCACCCATTAGATTCCATGAAAGTAGTTATTTAACTGTTTTGCCAGGCATATAATTTGCACACAATAGATATCTTTGAAGCAAATTAATAAATTTATAAAAGAATGAATGTGATTCTACATTAGTTAATTTATATTTGATTATTTATTTGGTTTATTATTTAGAATTGAAAAAGAACATTTTCTTTGTTCCCATAAAATAGTTTCAGTTATATACGACATTGTTTTTTAATATCTTGATGATATAGTATTTCCCCTGATATCATATTATAATTGTTTTTCCTTTTCTGAAGTCAATTTTCTTTTGCACAATAAATGAAGCTAATTCCGACAGCATGGTGGTAATTACTGAATTGACATTTTTTGGGTTAAACCAATTAAACCAAAGCAATTAAAACTTGGAAATGGCAACTATAAAAGAATAATATGTCATCATTCAGTGTACCAATGAAGAATGGAAATGTGTTATAATTAGTTTGTAAATGTCACATCTTTATTGCACTTGCTAATTAAATGAGACTTTTCCATCCCAGCCTTACTGAAAATAATTTGGAATTTTCAGGAGTGATATTTTATTTTTTTCACTCAAGAATGATTATCTGCCATGTGATTATCATAGTCTAACAAATAAAGCTTGGCTAAGGCCTAGTGAAGAATGCCACTAATGTGTGAGCCCTTAGCCCTCAATGGTGGTAGGCTTTCAGTGCTCAAAATAGGCTACCAGGACTCTGGACTGAACAAATGATGGGGCTGGATTGGGATGGAATGTAGCATAAGATTTTTGCAATCTATTCTACAGATAACATTGCTGAGACCCCCCAGAATTGTCTATAAATATTGACTATGATTATCTAGCCTTTCAATCTCGGAGAGACAACTGAAAGGATTAGATTACATGAGCACTCAACAAAGTACTTTAGCTTGAATAGCCTGTAATTTTACATGGAAGAAGGAGTGAATTAAAGTTAGGTAGAAGAAAGCTTACATATTAGAGATTAAAGTTCCAGTTGTTACAGGAGACAGGTTTTTGGCCATTGGGGAGACGATTTATGATATAGTCCAGCCAACATGGGGATCCTGGTCTCCTAGGATTCTACAGAATTATTAGAGGGGTCTGCAAGCCATGTATGCATCTGTGTCTAAACAGATACTGTCAATTGACATATATATTACCATTTTCCAAATGTATGTCGATTATTGTTATAAAAATGAGAGTTAGCTGCTTTGAAATATTTATTTCATAGTACCTTTTCATCTGTTATATATTTTCTCAGTCAGATATCTAAAAAAATGTGGGTTCTTATCATCCTGCATTAAATCTCAATGAACTCAGTTATCTGCCATACTATGGGATGTACAAACTATTTTTTCCCCACACTTAGTATTTCTGAGAGTCTTCAGATTCTAAGACTCCATCCTGAGTGCCACCTGTCACTTTTCTCATCTGATGCTCTGGTGTGTCTGCTCACCACTTTCTGCTGTTTCCTACAACTTTTTGATAATGCTGCAACTCTATCTAGTTGAAATCAAGCTAGAATTGTCCTCAGGGTCCTCTCTTTGTTGCCCAAAGCAGAGATATCATTAAGATGGTTGTGGTGCATAGTAAAATTTACCCAAGGCTGGAGGATAATATGAGAGAATTATAGTGCAGAGATGAGAAATAGCATTAGATACTCAACATCATTACTTCTAGAATCCATTAATTATGCCCATTCATGGGGGTTCCCTACTCGTTGGCTTTGTCCTTAGTGTCCAGCCTTGTTTCAGGTTTCTACCCTCCTTCCATAGGCAAAGTTGTTTCAATATTTTCCTGCCTCCCTGGACTCTAGGTTAGAATCCTTCTCCCTGTACATAAAGAAATCAGTACGTGTTGTGATTTTATATCCTAGAAGTTATTATGCAATTCAGACCCCAATGAATACAACTGTTATTGTCTGAATATTATCATTCCCAGGTAGGATTATCATTGAATGAGCCTCTACCCCAACAATCTACTGCCAAGCAAGAGGGCTCTCCAACCAAAGAGAATGATTATTTTTACAAAGACTTAGAAGAACATAAATTGACTTCTAAGCATGGCACAGGGTCAAGATATGGACATGTCTTTCCCTAAGAGACTTTACCATCAGAAACCTTCTCTAAGCACATGAAGGCGTGACCTTTACAGAATGGGGTAGCAAAAGGTCTACCTTCCTCTCCCACACACACCCAAAGGCTTGGTCTTTTCCTATTGCAAATTACATCCACCATGTCTATAGGTGATCTGATGTTTAAAAAATTGTTTTATCCTTGAAAAAATTAGAAACCATCATTATTGTGGTATAAATACTGGCCCAATGTCCAGTGACATGCTGTCTAGACTTGATTCTGAAATTAATGAGATCTCTGTCATACCAGCAATCTGGTCTCCTTTTTTCACATCTTTGAAATCAGGATTGCTTTCTTGTTAATTTAATTTTTATTATTTGCTGATGACTAAAGCTCCTTCTGGCTCCAAAATTCTCAGATATCTCCAAGTGGAATGTCTATTGTTTTGTTTTTCTCTTGACTGTCTTTAGTAGCATTGATTAATTTGGCTTTGCATCAACTCTATGAAATTGTAAAATCTGAAACACCTGGGTGGCTCAGTCAGTTAAGCGTCTGCCTTTGGCTCAGGTCATGATCCCAGGGTCCTGGGATTGAGCCCCACATCAGGCTCCCTGCTCTGCTCCCTCTGCCCCTCTCCCTGCTCATGCTGTCTCTCTCTCTCTCTCTCAAATAAATAAAACCTTTTAAAAAAACATGAAATTGTAAAATAGGAAAAAAAAGCTGGATTAGGTGTGCTGAGGTCAAGGTCAGATAGACATTTGAGTGCCTTGTGCAAAATGTTACATCTCAACTTTTAAAATTAGCCTATTGATATATTTCTATATATCCTTAAAAGCAGAAAACACACTTATTAATTTTCACCCAGCTACTGAACTTCACAGGTCATTAAAAATGTGTTATGAAAAATTAGTCACTTGCCCCCAGTTATAGATGGTGATAGAATTAGGAGTTGAATCCTATGTTTTCATCACTACGGTTAATTTTAAAAATCAGAGTTACCACTAAAATAATTTAAAGGAAGAGACTGTGTCAGAGTGCAGATAATATTTTAAAAATGCACTTTTAAAAGACCAAAAATTCTATTTACAGTTATAATTACTACTATGTGTATGAGAGAAAAAGATGAGAATATCTCAATATATGTTCCCTAAATAAATCTTGAGGCAAGTTACAGAAAGTATTAAAAGAAAAAGAAGATTCTTAGACTCCAAAGAGTTTACTGCATGCATTGCCTAGCAGCAAAATGGCCTTTCAACTTGGCTTCGGTTGAATAAATGCCTATGAAAAAAAAAAACTCAGTGAAAATATTCTGTTATGACCGAGCTAGCTTAAATTAAAAACACATCAAAGAAACATGCCATTTTCAGATACAGAAAGCCTTCTGATATAGAATTTACTGGGGGGGTGCCTGGGTGGCACAGCGGTTAAGCGCTTGCCTTCGGCTCAGGGCGTGATCCTGGCGTTATGGGATCGAGCCCCACATCAGGCTCCTCTGCTATGAGCCTGCTTCTTCCTCTCCCATTCCCCCTGCTTGTGTTCCCTCTCTCGCTGGCTGTCTCTATCTCTGTCGAATAAATAAATAAAATCTTTAAAAAAAAAAAAAAAGAATTTACTGGGAAACAAGTTTTGAATTTTAATTTTGGCAATTAATATTTTAAAATATGAAGACTATTTATGTTAACAGAAGATAGGCAGCTCTGCTTTCCCTCCATGCCTTATGGATGATTTGCTGGGGAAAATCACACACACAGTTAAGTATTAAAAACAAACAAACAAACAAAAAACATGTAAATTTGTATTGTTTTCATTATTTCCTAATAAGGGCTTCTGAAAATGCCAGAATGTTCCTCTCTCCACACAATGTGATGTGTGATTATTGTCATTGTCCTGCAGTCCCCAACATGCAAGGCTTCTTGTTTTCAGAAACCTTACTACTCCGGGGTGGAGTATGTAGCTTAGAACTTAAGAGTCATCTCTTCTGAGACTGAAAGACCCAGGGACAGTCTCCTGGTGACACAAGAGTGACTTGAACAAGAACATTCTTCATTCAAATGAAACAAAAGCTATTGTGTACATACTGATTAGTTTTTCTTTAAGTTCGTACTTTTTAGTGCAAGTAAAATATATTTTTAGTAAAGTTTATCCATCTAGCTCAAAAAAATTCGAAGTTTTGAGGTTATTGCAACAAATGCATAGGTCTTGAAAGTGAAACAAATTGGCTTATAAATGCTTATAATTAGAATATGCTTTAATGACTACTTTCCTCTTTAGTTTCTGACTATTTTTGATGAGTGTTTGAGTTTAGGTGGGTTTAAGCAGATTTGAAGGTAAGAGGAGTGAAAGAGGTGACAGCTAAAAACTACTTAATTAAAGAAAACTCTAAAGATCTAGCTTCTCCTGCCTACACTGCAATTGGAAAATAAAGGGATTTAGTCATTGAGGAAACATAACAAGACAGGGTCAAGGGAAACTGAGGCTCAAAGAGGTTGAGGAATCTGCCCGATGTTATGTAATTGGTGCTGCTAAAAACCAAGATGTGACTCCAGCCTCCCTGCCTCAACCTTAAACATGGGCAGAAGATAAAATGCTGATAATTCAGGAAAGTGTTTCCCCCCATCTTTCCCAAAATAACACTTCTTTTTTGTTAGCTAATTTGCAGAAGTGCCACCATTAACAGTCTGCTTCTTTTGTCTAAGACTTTGGAGTTTTTCTTGTAGGGAACCACATATATAGCATATTTCTGTGAATGAATTAAGCAAATATTTTCCAAGAGCTGGTCTGAATAGGATGAAGAGGAAGAGGACACTGGAAGGTCTATGGCAGGAGTTGGGGCTGGAGAGAGCAAGAGAAAATTGATGAAGGAAGACTATGAAGCTGTGGGTCTGGGAGATCTGCAATTTACTCGGGGCTGTACTGACTGTTGAAATGAAATTGTGCTCTAAATGTGCTTTAATGTAATCATGTAATGTTTGTTTCCCTTACTTCACTGCCTTCATATATTCATTCTGAGTATTCGTCCTCTTACAAACAGCTGTTTTACATTCATCACATTTCAAAAGATTTTTTCTGATTTTTTTATTCAGAAGATGCACATCTATAAATGATGCTCTTCAAATATTAGTTGAATTAAGTGAAATCTTCTTCAACCTTGAGTTTTTCTTAATCTATTGTTTTTTATGATCTCTTTGAAAGACCCAGAGATATCTTGGTCAATATCATTCAGAATGTTCTGGCCCCTCAGACTGACCTTCCAGGGTAAATAAGCTTTGGTGAGCAGTTGTTTCTGCTGTATTCAATGTATCCATGTTTCCATGTGTCTTGCCTCCTCAGCTTCCCCTGCTAGTGAAGATTTTTAGAACTGCCTATAGTTATAATAATTTTCAGATTATTACAAATGAGTCATCTTTTTAGTATTTTCTTCAGTTATTTTAATTATGATGGATTTGGGGGAATTTTTCTATACTAAAATTCTTCAGCATCCTTAATCAAATGTTGAAGGATAACAATGAGAAATCCAATGTGAAATTGGACGTCTGGGTGGTTCAGTCAGTTAAGCATCTATCTTTGTCTCCAGTCATGATCCCAGGGTCCTGGGATGGAGCCCACATTGGGCTCCCTGCTCAGCGGGAACTCTGCTTCTCTCTCTCCCTCTGCCACTCCCCCTGCTTATGCCCTCTCTCTATCTCTCTCAAATAAATAAAATCTTAAAAAAAAATCTTATGTGAAATGGATCAGAGTGTCAGGTTGACTTGAAACATCTTTCTTGATTCAGAAATATTGCCAGGCCTAGAGTATAAATGTACTAATGCTTGAAATTCCAACGAGTGTTTTCAGGTTTGATAACATAAGCTTCCCATCTGCTCAGACAGGATCTACAAATGATATGGATTGCAAAGTCAGATTGATGTGAAGTTCATTTGGAAAGCACTCATTGAACAACTACTATCCACTGTCCACACGTAGAACCAATTTGTTCTTGCCTCCCAGGAGGTAGGGTCTTCTAGGGGTAAAAGAAGTCACCCACACAGAACTTTTTGTAAAAAATATATTAAACTTATTTAGTGGTGGACTTTAGGGTTGACTGTTAAGAGTGAATGGTGAAAAATCCCAGGGGATGATTGATATAGCCAAAGCCATTAGTATATGTCCTGATAGAGGAGCTCTGGAAAAAGTCAATTTTGTAATTTATTTAATTTTTAATCTACTACAAGAAAATTTGCAATAACCTTGGAAACTGGATGAATAGATCTCTAAGGTTGTGCATGTGCATTGGTGTACTTTGCTAAAACAACCATTCTTCAGGGTGATACATGCTGTTAGACCCTGAAGCCAGTAATATATGGACTTATGTTTGTTTCTGTGGGGGGGTTTTCAGCGTATTATTAGGGAATTTGACCTCAAACCTTTACTGCAATTCAGCCATTCCCAAATCTGTGTGACAACATGAATCTCCTTGGGTGCTTACAATACACATGGTATCAAACACACGTAATTGAAGGCTCTAGTCTGTATTCTTAACAGACTACCCAGGTGAGCCTTATGAACAGGCAAATTTGGGAAGTTCTAGTTCATCTGGCATAAGATTAATTTTAGGTAAATAGGCTTTTACCCACCCTTGTCCCCTCTTTCCCTCTATTTTTCTCCCTCTCCCCTATCAAGACTTAAAAAAAATAAATCTTAGGAAGAGCTAATTTGCTTTAAATTTACTTTTAGTCTCCAGGCTGGCGTGAGATACAATTTTCCCAGAGACCTACTTTTTGGTCTTCTTCTTTCCACAATTTAATCAAGTGTTAAGGTGAAAAATCTGGTTCTTCCCCGTGAAGTGGCTCATAAGACGGAAGAGGAATTAATTTACACTGCCTGGTGTCAGGATGCATTATGATAGTGTTGGCAAAGCTATAAAAAGAAAGTATCCAAAGCTTATTAAAAAATTCCAAAGAGGTCCCTGTTAGAGCAGATGGATGAAGCAGAGTGCCTGATCATTTAGCAGCTACTGAGCTAAAGGATCTTCCAGCCAAGGTGTATATAGCTGGGGCAGCTTGGAGAAGGTCACCAAATCATAGTTATAGCTTTCAAGGGGAAAGTTCAGAATTTTACAGTAAAATGCATATTTATTTGTCTTAGTGTATAAAAAATGACTAAAAAGCCTGATAAATACATTGCAGTCAATAGTCAGCTACCCCCAGTAAATCTAATACTGAATTTCCTTTGTTGCATTCTTTGGGGCCTCCTTTCCTTTGTAATCAGAAAATGTCTTTCCACAAAATGCAAACTAGAACCACAAAGATAGAGTACAGGAAAAATAAACAAATAAATAAATAGTCTAGAATTACCCTCCCCACCAAAAGCATTATGATCGTTACATAAAAGTTTATATTGACCTCTTACTATTATTATTGAATTTTGCTAATTGTGATGTAAGGTAAGTGGGAAGGTAAAAATAGTAATCTGAAAATAGCAGTAATTAAATTATAGAGAAGCTTATACCACCAGCAATAGGAATTTGCTTTCATTTTATTCTGGGAAAGAATTTTAAGACATCTGAATGTGTGTGTTCATAGATTATATAATTATACTGTATATGTATATCATGTAATAGTTAATTAGAAGTATAAAGAGAACAAAAAACTTTTGTTCAAAGTTGTGCATATTATTGCAATCATATGATCTTTATTTTTAAGATTGAAAATTGAATGAAAATGTTCATATTAGATGAATTGCTTGAAAAATGTTGTGAATTTGGTTCAACACTATGAAGAATATGAGGTTCAAAGCAAGAAAATCTTCTTGATATAGTGATTCATGTGTATGATGGATGGCGTAGTAGGTGAATTTTGGGTGGTGTCTGGTCCCTAACTTTATAATTATGGGCATTCTTATGCTATCTAATCTCTTCTAAACCTATAAGGGTCTATGAATCTAGAAGGGAGGCAATAATATGAAACAATGAAAAAAAACCATGCTTTGGAATCACATGTAGCAGGGCTTAAATCCTAATTTAGAGCAAGTTCCTAATATCTGAAAGATTCAATTTTGGTTGTCTCCTTTGAATTATGGGTATAATTCCCACCCTATCTCACCTGACCCTGTATCTCTGATATTTGTGGTAAAGTTTAAATAAAATAATGTATATAATGCAATACATTATACCTAGGTAAGTAAAGGCTCAATTAAGAGTTGCTGTTTTAGATGTGTAGAGCTGATAATTAAAATAACTACTCCTTTATACTTCCTTTAATGCTTTCTTTAGACATAGTTTGTTGTACAATGATACATGGTCACTTAAGTTTCTGATCAATTTTTTTAAAGATTTATTTATTTTAGAGAAAGAGAGAGAGAGCACAAGCGGGAGGGGCAGAGGGGGAAGAAGAGAGAATCCTAAACAGACCACACTGAGCATGAAAGCCCGACGTGGGGCTCCATCTCATGACCCTGAGATCATGACCTGAGCCAAAACGGAGTCAAATGCATAACCTGACTGACCAACTGCACCACCCAGGTGCCCCAATTAGCTTTTTAAAATGCAAACAAAGAGCCATAGTCTTGAAAGTTGAAGTTGCCTCTGGAAATAACCTGACTTTCTAAGAGAAAGGATTTTTTAAGCTATCTGTAGCTAGAGAATTGAGAATAGACTTTAGGGTAGGAAAGCGTATATAACAACATAAAAGTTAGTTTTTGTTTCCAGGAAGAGAATTGAATCATTCACTAGTTGGTGAGAGAGGAATTCAAGATGTGACGAGGCCCTAGGTATTATCTGAGTCTCTGGGAAGGTAGCTGGAACCCCAGTTCTCTGGGTCGAGCTGGAGGGGAATTAAGCAATAGAAATTCGAATGAGGTTAAGAAATCCAAGTATAGATAGACCTATGACTTAATTCTCAGGGAAACAGCATCTTAAAGAAGCTTCATATTTAGTAGATCCCTAGAAAGGTAGAGAAACAATGGTGAGGAGAAGTGCCTCAGCAGATGGGCCACGTGGAGTTCCCAGACCCCCAGAGGAGTTCAGGAGAAAGACTGAAATGAACTCAAGAAGGGCACAGGTGGTTTAAATAGATCCTCGGCCCTAAATATCCTAGCTTTGGAACAAACAGGATGCAGATGCATATACCTCTACCTGAGGTTCTGGTCATACATGAGACAACAGCAGTGGATCTCAGTGTACAAAGAACAACAAAAGAAGTTGTAACTCCATGAGGGTCTGCATGGTCACAGGACATCTGCAAACCTGATGCTTCTCCTCCCTAATACTTACGGCTCCCTTTCAAGAGAGAAAGGAAAGTGGTATTGGTGGTAGGTGTTTTAGTTGCCTCCTATTCACCCCATTGGTGAAGGAGGGATTCCCACCTGAGGGTGGTGGGGATGGTAAACACAGGACACCTGACACTGGACGGATGAGATCGGATGAAATCAGAAGCAGTTTATTAGTCACATATACTCACAGCCTTGGGTAGGAAGACACTGTTCAGGGCTACATAGAGCCTGCACTTGGGAACAGAGTTTAAAAGGTTGTGGGAGGCAGGCTCTGTAGTATTAAGAAGGTGGGGTTCCTCTTGGCTCCTGTGGGAAGATATGATTGCCTTATTTGATTAATTCTGCAGGCAGTCAGGAAACTGAAATCTGCTCAGGGATGAGCAGGAATAATGCCTGGTTCCTTTGATAGGGAGGGTTGTTTGGCAAAGTGGCCATATCCATGAGGGCAGTGTGGGAAGGGGAACTTGTGGTTAGGCCATTTGAGGTCTATTTTATCACACGCCAAGGCAGAAATCTGTGTGGCATTAGTGTACATAGTCGATATCCCCAGGGGTCCAAATGAATTTTTTACTTTGTGACTTAAATAGTGCTTTGAGGAGCCCATTCAGCCTCTCAATTAAACTTGCTGCCTTGGGCTGGCTGCCTGGGTCCTATAGAGGAGCTGAAAGTTTGAATGTTTTCTTCAAGATCCCAGTATTGTGAATTCTGACAAGTGAAATGAGTGCTTTGGCCACTATTAGTGTATCTAGAACTCCAAAAGGGATAAGGGGTATCCTAGTGAGCTTTGTATTGTAGTCTTAGTATATGTAGAGAAATCTGTTCCTTGATTTTTATTTTGGGTATCTGTAAAGAGACTCCCAGAGTTCTTTACCCCAAAGGGGGGCAACTCTTAGGCAATGTACAAAAATGTACTGATGGGGCCAACTGTTATCACCTGAAGTGTGCCAATCATGCTGACCTTTGGGTTTTCTCCTTTATCAGGGACATTCTGGTGGGATGAAAAGCAGCAGCTCTTCACTGGTCCCATCATGTATGACAGTGGTGATATTATCAGTAAAATGTATGAACTCCCACTGCTGATCATTCCTTTGATTCTAATGGGCTACCCAAGTAGCTGAGGGCTCTGGGAAAGGCATGGCCTCCACCAGCACTGTGGCATCTGTTGAGAGACTGAAGGCAGGAGAGGCCACCCCCCTGCAGGTGGATTATATCAGAGGGCCCAGGCTTGACTTTATCCAGTAGCAAGGAAGACTCAGAAGCTATGCTGAGCTTTTGGGGCGCTGCTTTAATAACTCAAGGCATAATGGCTAGCCAGGTACAAGGGGTCAGAGGCTCAAGGTTTGTGAGAGTTTATTTCCAGAAAAAACTCACTATATGGCCAGTAATTCCCATTCTAATGGTATATAGCACCAAGCCAAGAAAGGCAGTTTCTTGCATCAGAAGTCAATGGGCAACTTATGGCCAGCATAGGTGGTCCAGAAACTCCAGGAGCCGTGAACGGTGGTTACTGAAGCCTCTGTGGTGAAGAGGTTTCTGAGGGCACAAACTGGAGTGCTTGTTGATTTCAATTTGGACAGATTTTTAGAGCCTTTTGTTGGTGGGATCCTCTTTCAAGGTGGGCTAATTTGTAAATAACAACATTAGTGACATTAAGTAAAATTTGTAATTGAAGAATATATTACATCCAGAACCCAAAAGAGATTAAAGATGTTGAAGTTGTCTTAACCATGTGAGTGCTGAGATGGTCAATGCCTGTTTCTTTTTTTTCTTTTTAAAGATTTTATTTCTTTATTTACAGAGCACAAGTGTGAGGAGGGTCAGGGGGAGAGGGAGAAAGGGAGAGAGAGAATCCCAAGCAGACTCCTTGCTGAACATGGAGCCCAATGCTGATTGGATATAGTTAGCAATTTCAATAATTAGGTTGTTGGGTGTAGAGGCCTTAATGGGATGGGACCATAGCATTACAGTTGCGGCAATTCACTATAGGCCACCATTCATTTCTTCCAGATTTAAGGAACAGGACAAATAAGGCTGTTAAATGGAATAGCAGTGGGATCAGGGAAGGATTCACTCATTACCTGTTAAATAAAGTTTTTAATCCTTGAGGATCTTGTTTTAAATTGCATTGAGTCAGGGCGCCTGGGTGGCACAGCGGTTAAGCGTCTGCCTTTGGCTCAGGGTGTGATCCCGGCGTTATGGGATCGAGCCCCACATCAGGCTCTTCTGCTATGAGCCTGCTTCTTCCTCTCCCACTCCCCCTGCTTGTGTTCCCTCTCTCACTGGCTGTCTCTATCTCTGTCGAATAAATAAAAATAAAATCTTTAAAAAAAAAATAAATTGCATTGAGTCATGTTAACTATTTAATGGGGTTGGGATTGTGGAGAGTGGGGGATGGGTCGTGAGTTCTTATTTTGTTAAGCCAGTAATTTTCATTTATTTTTTACTGGGTCAGAGTGTCCATGCTCACTATGGGATATTTTAGGTCAGTGAGTGCTATAACCATAGGGAATTTAAGCTAGACAAAAGTTCCTACAGTTAAGGAGAGTCATACCTATTTGTCTTCTACCTTATATTCAGTAACTCCCTTAAGTAAATCCCTGATTATAGGGGATACCATGTTTACCTTTAGTGGGATTCAAGGTATAACTGTAATTTTAGCCTTAGTATTCATTAAGACCAATTGATGAATCTCTGCAGCTATTAAAATTAATTCAGGGGTGCCTGGGTAGCTCAGTCTGTTAAGCATCCAACTCTTGGTTTCAGTTCAGGTCATGCTCTCATGGGTAATGGGATCGAACCCTATGTTGGACTCCATGCTCAGTAGGGGGTTTGCTTAAAGATTCTCTCCTTCTACCCCTTCCTCACCTCTCTCTCTCTCTTAAATAAATAAACAAATATTTTTAAAAAATTAGTTCAGAACCTAGATTATAAAGATACACAAGCCAATCAGTGCCTTTTTATCTTTTGCTATATAAGTGTTTCTAGTAAATTTTGGATTTCCAATTAAGTCAAGTTATGGGCCTTTGTTTTAAGTTGTTTCTTGTTCGTTTTCTCTCCCTGTATTCAGGGTTCTTTCTTTCTTTTCTTTTTATATTTATCTTATTATTGTTGTTTGGTCACTGGATATACTTGAGGTGGGGGTGGGAAATGGTGCTCCCCACTCCTATCCTATTTATGAGTTTCTCCCCCCAGAGAACCTCAAATCAGTATCATCAGGGTTGGGGGTATCCCCAGTAGCAGTAGTTGGTTTATAGACCATGGGCTTAAGTTCGATTTGAATTAAACCCTTCATGATGCCACAAGGGTGCCACGGGTGTTTTATTGAGGATTAGGATCATTGTTGCAACAGAGACTTGGGGAGCAGAGTGGTGCAGGGGAAGAGTTGTGGGCATACCTCCTCTGTTGTGGATCAAAACCCTCCTCTGCTGCGGCCCCACCTCTTCTGTCATGTGGACTTCCTTTTTTTTTTTCCTCTGTTCAAATTCCCTGAAAATAGTTTAGGTTTTAGCCACATAAAGTTGCAGCTTTCAGTTTCTGTTTGCACAATCACCTGTAGTGAACACCTTCTAGATATTTATGGGGAAAAGTTCAGGAGCTTGGTAGCCTCCTTTGTAGGGGGTTACCTCTTCATCTTGGTGGTGCCAGTCTTCCTGGGATCAAGGCCCATATCCAGTAAAGTCATTTTGTCTATGGCTTGGACGGAGACCATAAGGCCAATGATTGCAAGATTAGCCCTTTAGTGTACTGGTAGGCAGCAATACTGAGCAAAGCCTAGGTACATTGGCTATGAGTTTTGTTTTGGAGAGCAGTTGAGTACCAATGTTCCTTCCTCCCCCTACCTTTTTTTTTTCACCAGCCCCTGGGCCACGGGCCATGATGGACGTGCACCTCGATACTCCTGAGGGTCAGGAGAGCGCAAGCAACAGTGGCAAGGGAAGCAGCGGCACAGGAAACCAGCAAGGTCACTACGCTTACATGACCAACAACTGGGATGCCATGCTCAATTCTCTACATGGTGGTGATCTCCTTTCTTCCCACAAACCTCACAAAAGGCTATCTGTGGGCCTATCCCAGAGGTGCACAATTACAAACAATGTCCGTATAGCTTCCCCAAGCAGCTGATGATAGTACCAGGCCAGACACAGTGATGTAGGCTGATCCTTGGTAAGAAGAGACCACCTGCCAAACATACTAAACCTGACATCACCAGGTTGTAGTGGGATACAGTGAAATAACAATTCTCTTCTTGGGGTCAAGAGAGTTTTAGGTTGGGAAGTGATGGCAAAGCCTGGCAAAGACAACAGAATACCACACAGGACATAGCCCAAACCTGCCAGCAATTAGCTGTTCCATCCCAGGCAGCCTTACCATATCAGAGAATCTGTTAAGTTAACCAAGAGCAATTAATTAAGGCTGACCAGGTGTCCTCAGTCATGGTGGAGCATATCATGTGGTTTGGGACACAGTGGTTTTTATTGCCTCTTATTCACCCCATTGGTAAGGGAGAGATTCCTGTTCTGGGGATATGGAAATAGCTAAACATACAGAACTTGCCACTGAACAGCTGAGATTGACAGCAAATTATTAGTCACATATATTTATAGATCAGGGAGAAGGATACTGAAGGCCATGCAGGGCTGCATAGGGATTGTACTCAGGAACAGAGTGAATAACTAAGGACTATAGGAGGCAGACTTTGTAGTAATATGAGTGTGTGGTGCCTCCTGGTTCTTAAAAGATGATATGATTGGTTTGTTTGAATAATTCCACAGGCTTGCAAAACCACAATTTAAGGATAAGTAGGAACTGTGCCTGGTCCCTTTGATTGTTTGGCTAGCGTACTTTATCCATGCGAACAGAGTGGGGAGGGAAACTTATATTTAGGCCATTTGAAGCCCTCCCAATTTTACCAGATGTCAAGGCAGCATATAATATTGAGCCTTAATTTTAGGCCTTACACCACATGGAGAAATGAATTCTCTGTATGATTGTGAATTGGTTGGAAATTTACCCCAGAGAGAATAAATTTTAATGTGGAAATGAATGATTATACTTGAAATCAGAAGACTGTTTTCTTCTTTGAAGGAAAAATGGGGATCTGTGAGTTAAAATAAGTTCTGTTAAAGAATAATGCATTTACATCATTGCACATCTGTTTTTTTGACTGAGTGAAATGAATATCTTGCTGTTACTTGGGTAAAAAAAAAATTATTGAGGGGCACCTGGCTGGCTCAGTTGTTAGAAGATCCAACTCTTGATCTCAGGGTTGTGAGTTGAGCCCCATGTTGGATGTAGAGATCACTTAAAATATAAAAATAAAATAAAACCCCTTTGTCTCCACCACTTTACCATGAAACAAGACAGTGAGCATTATTTTTAAAAAATTATTGAAATTTAACTAAAACTTCCTTTTATGAAATAATGGAAGGCTTAATGTCTTTTAGAAAGCCCTAGTACACAACACTCTACAATGTAGGATATATTTTCAAAAAAATTTTTTAAAGATTTTATTTATTTAGACAGAGCATGCACACATATACATTAGGGGAAGGGCAGAAGGAGAGGGAGACAGAATCTTAAGCAGGCTCCATGCCCATCATGGAGCCCTATGCAGGGCTTGTGCTCACAACCCTGAAATCATGACCTGAGCCAAAATCAAGAATTAAACACTTAACCGACTGAACCACCCAGGTGCCCCCTTTTCAAAACTTCTTAAAATGGATGCTCATGTGGGCAAATAAGAGAATACTTCACAAGCCCTGAAAATTAGAAACCACAAACCCAGAAGCATGTGAGTGGTGTACTCACTTCCCTGAGTTTCCCAGTAACTCACAGTTTCTGAAAAGCCATGTTCTGGAGACAAGGAAAGAAACTTAGGAACCATTCAAGTTGGAAAATCAAATTGGGTCACCAGCATAAGGCTTAGGTTATTGAGTGACATGCTCAGTCCAAGGATAATATGGCAAAACCCTAACCTTCAAAGGAAACAATAAGGATACTTGCCAGTCTTGTCCTTGACTTGGGTGGAAAAGGGGGGAAAAATTCTCCTGATCATTTATTACAAGTGGAACCTCACACAAGTTTGCAACTTTGTAGTGTGAAAAAATTCATGCTGAGAATTTAAAACTAACCGATTTGGTAGTGCTCCCAGACCTTAGTAGAGGCAAATTTAGAGCCTATATAAAGGAAAACACTTTAACTAGGGTGTCAGGTAATTTCAAGGAAAAAGTTTTAAAAAATATAAGTTTAGGAACACCTGGGTGACTCAGTCAGTTAAGCATCTGCCTTTGGCTCAGGTCATGATCCCAGGGTCCTGGGATCAAGTCCCACATCGAGCTCCCGGAACAGCAAGGAATCTGCTTCTCCCTCTATCCTTCCCCCTGCTCGTGATCTCTCTCTCTCTGATAAATAAATAAAATCTTAAAAAAAAAAGGATTCTCTCTTGCCCTCTGCCCCTCCCAGCTTGCACACTCTTTCTCTCTCCAAAAACAATAATAATAATAATAATAATAATAAAATAAAATAATAAAATAAATAAGATTAAAAAAATATAAGGTTACAACCATAAATCATAAAACATGCAAGGAAATAGCCACCATGAGATAGATTACGCTGAAACAAATACATAATTATAGAATAAAGAATTCAGATATTAGGGTTATTCATACAGAATTTTTAAAAATAGACAAAATATTTGAAAAAATAAATGAGGGTATTTAAGTTATGTATGAATAAAGAACAAAATACTATAATACAGTGAAGCAGACTTGAAAAAGAGCAAAACAGAGTGTCTAGAAATGGAAAATATAAATTAAAACTTTACGGGTAGTTTATGTAGCAGATTAGACACAGATGAAGAGATAACTAGTGAATGGGAATATATGAAGACATTATGCAGATTACAGCACAGAGAAACAAAAGAAGGGGAAACTATGAGAGGTTGAGAGACATGGTTAATAGAGTGTCTATCTCATGGGTCTAATTGGAATTCCCAAGGAAAGAATAAAGGATAAAAAGTAATATTCAAATAAATACCACCTGAGAATTTTCCAGAATTGGTGAAAGTCTTAAATTCAGGAATACTAACAAATCTTAAGACAGATAAACAAAAAGGCACCTAGCTACCTTGTATGACATTTCAGAACACCAAAGAGAGAAATCCTCAAAATAAGCCAGAAAAAAAGACATCACAAACCACCCAGAATGGCAATTATACCATTAGTGTATTACTTAGGATTCTCTAGAAAAACAGAACCGGTAGGGTATATATTTATTATAAATAATTGACTCATGCTATTATAGAGATTGAGAAATTTCAAGATCTGTAGTCAGCAAGCTGGAGGCCCAGGAGAGACAATGATATAGTTCCCTTCCAAGTCTGAGGGCCTGAGAAGCAGGAGAGCGATGGTGTAAGTTTCGGTCACAGTCCAAGTCTGAAGACAGGGAAAAGTCTGATGCCCAAGCGGTGAGACAGTCAGGCAGAGAGAGCAAATTCTTCCTTACATAGTCTTTTATTATATTCAGAGCTTCAGTGGATTGGACAATGACCGTCCACATTGGAGAAGGCCATCTTCTTTACTCAGTCCATTGATCCAAATGTTAATTCCAGAAACACCCTCACAGACACACCCAGAATATTGTTTAAACTAATACTGGGCACCCTATAGCTCAGCCAAGTTGCCAC
This sequence comes from Ailuropoda melanoleuca, assembly GCF_002007445.2. Lineage (NCBI taxonomy): Eukaryota > Metazoa > Chordata > Mammalia > Carnivora > Ursidae > Ailuropoda > Ailuropoda melanoleuca. Next base: position 70,336,258 of record NC_048227.1, read on the forward strand.
ATAAAATTATCATATTCAACAAACTTCTTAACAGCAAAAATGGAATCAAGTAGATTAGTATTGTGAAGTGCTTGTAGAAGGTAACTTCAGCCTAGAATAGTATACCCAGATGAGGATAAAATAGATCTTTTCAGACATACAAAAACCACCAGTTTCCCAAAGGAATTTCTAAAAAGCTGTACTTTAGGGGAAAGGGGGAATTATCTCAGAATTGCAATATGCAAAAAGAGAATGTTGTGGAAATATAGTGATATTATGGATATTACATGCTGAAATATTTGATATGAAGTGTTATGGTATCAGAAGCTTCCTTTCAAATGGTTGACAAAAATTGTGTGTATGTTTAGAAAGAGAGAGAGTAAATATAGCTGTTACCAATTCTTGAAATCAAATGGAGGTTACACACTTTGCTTTCAACTTATTTGCATGACAATATTTAAATACAAAATTCACGGGAAGACACCGTAACCTGAAGTCACTTATTTAATAATCCTAGAATTTTGTCACAAATTATCATAAGCCCCATCTGTTTTTTTCCACGATCAACAATCTTCCCATCAATGTCAGTGTATAGTTTTCTGTTGTATCCTCTCTGTGAATCCTCCAAGATCACCAGCAATGGTTCAGTGACCACATTACCAGCTTAGCCCTTTTCACAAATCAAGGGCCCATATGTATATGTGTCTATTTCTGGAATCTCTATTTTATTCTATTGTTTTATCTATCCTTGAAGAGTGCCACACTATTTTAATACCTAAAACTTTGTAATGAATCTTTATATCTGATGATCTAAGTCCTTAAACTTTATAATGAGTCCTCATTGTAAATCCTTCTATCTTTTTCCCTCCTTTTTAAATAAGTTATTCTTGGATATGTTGAATTTACATGTAAATTTTGTAATCAGCATATCACTCTTACAGTGGATTTGTTTACAGAACTTTCATTTTTAATAGCCTTCTAACAGTACTCCTTCACATCCATCTCTATTTGCAGACAATGCATCTTATGCACACTTTTATTATGTGACTTAGAAATGTTCATGGTTCCCCAGTGCTCAGAGGGAGGAACACAATCTCCTTTTTTTTTTAAGATTTATTTATTTATTTGAGAGATAGCGCGTGCTTGTGTGCACAAGGGGGGGGGGAGGCAGAAGGAGAGAGAGAGAGAGAGAGAAGCAGACTCCCTGCTGAGCATGGAGCCCAACCCGGGGCTTGAACTCGGGACCAAGAGATCACAACCTGAGCTGAAATCAAGAGTGGGGAATGCTTAACCAACTTAGCCTCCAAGTGCCCCCACAATCTCCTTTTAATGGCATTCATTTTCTTTGCAATTTGGGTTCCAGTGATGATTATGCTCCAACTTATTTTTCCAGCTTTATATGGCTTAACATTCCATGAGAGCTAGATGTTTCCTTTTCCATCACTTGGAAGTTGCCTGTTACACTCATTTCTTCATGAGTTAGCTTAAATTATTTCCCTGGCTTGGTAAGCCTTTTCATGTCTTTTTTATCTGTATGGATCCCTCCCAAATATTAGGGCACGATGTGTATTCTATAGCTTCAGTAAAGTCTCTTTTAATCACCCCAGAATTCAGTAGCCATTTCCCTTTTATATTTCTATAGCATTCTTCATTTATACCACTTATGTGGATATATCAAATGTTGACTTCTGTTTTTACATCCCCTTTAATGTGCATGTATTTCATCTGTACAATTAGGTCACATACTTTTTCAGAGTAAAGACCATGCATTATGCTTTATGTATGTATCCCCACTCTGGTAATTACAGTATTTGGTCTCATTTCTCTAGAATCTTGCACTGAATGAAGGATGCTCAATAACAGTTGGCTGAATGAAGGCTGAGTCTCTGTTCAACAAATATTTGGTGAGATGTAATAGAAGGAGCAGTGTATGAGGTGTCAGATGAAATGGGTTCTGGTCTTGCCTCTGCCACTTGCTAGCTGCATTGCTTAACCAAATCATTTCATTTTCATGATCCTCAGTTTTCTCACCTTTAAAATGAAGATAGTAATGACCACTCCACAGTACAGAATCACACGCATTGAATCTCACTAACGTGATTTAAAATGGTGTGTACTCAACACGTTTATGCCTTTTTTCACATAATGAAAACCTTCGTCATAGGAAATTTAGAGAAAACAAAGTTCAAAGAAAAGAATAGAAATCATGTATAATAACACCACTCAAAAGAACTGTTAAAATTTTGGACATTTCCCTTACTGTGTTTTTCTGTGCACTTGTTTTGAAAATTATTATATATATTGGCTTTCAACTTTTTTATTATGCCTGTTGATTTAGATATCATTTTTTGTGAAGATTCATTTTTTCTAATGAACTTATATAATATTAAAGAAACACAGTAACAGAATGTATTATTTTTACAAAAGCCTTTTGTAAAATGTTAGATGCATCCATATAAATAATTTCACTTCTGTTAACGTAATTGTAGACAAACGTCAATATATATAATTTGATGAACAAAAATATTTCAATGGTATGACTTTTCTTTCTGAAGTTACTTCCTATTTGGTTGGGAATTTTTTTTGCCTATATGACCCAGAAAATCCTCAAAACAACTTTAAAATTTTTGCTACTGTGATTTTGATTGAATTTTTTGCTTGATGAAACACTAAAATGATTTCTTCTTCTGCAAAGAAAAATAAAATACTGAAGAGAACTTAGGAAACAAATCAGAGCTTGAAAAGGCTCAATCATTTCCTCATTTTTCTCAGTTGGAAGAAAAAAAAGGATGAAAATTAAATCTATTCAAAAAGGGACTAAAAGATATCCCAAAGGATTTTTTTTTTACTTTGATGAAATAGGAGAAAAAGACATACTTTAAAGTTGTGTACATTTAAAAAAGCATCTTAGCTATAGCTCAACTTTATTCAATTTAATTAAGGAAAGGTTTGTGAATGATTTCAGTCTTCAGTCATGTTTTTTCATGTTTGAGCTTTTGGCTATGTCTATTTTACGTAGTTGGTATAAGCCCTGAAATGTTGGCTTTCTAGAAAATTCTTTTTCAAACTTTCATTAAAAATTTAGAATTATGTTGGCCTGAAAACAATTATATTTTAAAAGATATGATCAAATGATTTATAAAAGATATAATAAAATAATATTAAATAAATATAATCCAAGTTTTAAAAAAACAGTCATGTAAGATCTTTGTGTGCATCTGGGTATATGAACACTGAAAAAATTCTGGAAGGATATGCACCAGAATTATAATAGTGCTGTCATTGGGTAATGGGTAAAAGGCAATTTCCTTTTTTTTCTTCCTGAAGAATTGTCATTTTTTTCCAACAATGAGCTTGTATTCTTTTCATATGCAAAAAGAAAATAATTCATTTTGAAAGAGGGACATGGAAGGATAATTGTTTCATTCAGTAAACAAACTCTATCAGAGTACCTACTAAGTGAGTGTAAGGCATGACTTAGTGCTACGGGTACAACAATGAAAAACGTATAAAAACCTATGCCTACAAAACCTACAAAAACCTTTGCCTACGAAAACCTGTACTTTTGTGAAGCTTACATTTTAGTAGAGGGAGATAGTAAACAGCAGGGCAATCAGTAAGGGTATTAAAGGGTGTTAAAGCTACTAAGTGCTAGGGGAAAGTAGAGCAAGTTAAGGGAGGTTGGAAGTGACAGGGAGAAGACATTGTATCATTGCGTTTTTCCTTTTGAAGACAGATAAGCTTATGTAAGTTCTAAAGGTTTTCTGAAATAAAAGCATGCAGTTTCAAGTGTCCAAGCTTAAGCTATTGCTATACATTACCTTTACACTGGAAGAATAATTATGGGACTATTTTTTGTCAGAGATGTATCACTCTCAAAAATAATCTTAGGCAAAGAAAATAAGCCCAGAGGAGAAAAGGCTTTATTTTTCCTCTTGTTGAGAATGAAAATGGTAAAAGAGAATTAGTTGAATGAGTTAAAACTATAGGATCTGGGCTATTTAAAGTGTTAGAGGACTGCATATTTGTACAAGGGAAAGCTGATAGAATTGTGTGTAACTGACTTTAGGTAGGGCAGTCTGTTCACAGTTTAATGTTTATGAATCCCTTTCGGAGATCTGATGTCTGAATAGTGTAACTATTCAGATGCCTTGGATGAGGGTGATTCCATAAGAGTTTTGCATTAACGTCTGCTCTGCAAATGACAATTGATGTTACCCACACCTGCAAAGCATGATATTTGCCACTAGCCTACATCCTGCCCCCAAAGCTACTTTATTGATAATGTTATAAAATTCATTTTAATATTTGATTAACTGAACTTTCAGTTTTTTATTGAGAATATTGATAATTAAAATCACCTTTACTGGCTATGTTTGCCTGTCCATAATTTATAGATATTAGCTACTAATTCAATTTTATTTATTGAATTTTTTAAGCAACTATGTGCCAGCCCGTGTACTTGGTAGAGGGATACAAAAGCATTTCTACCATGACCATGTTGGTTAGATTAACTTCCCTTTTTCTCCTTCCTACTGATGTCATCAAAGTCACTTGACATCTTAAAACCACAGTCTCATTAAAAAAGGAACTGACTTCTTAGGACTTGCATTGAATCCCCCCTGCACGGACAGGTTGTATTCACTCTGATATGGGAACGGTGCAAGCAAACCTTAAGATCCTCAAAATTATTTCATTTTCCCAGTAGTGCAAATTCAGTTCTTGGGCTTTTGTGGGCTTGGTGAGTCTTTGTGCCTTTTTTGAAATCTAAGAACACTTTGTGTCCAAAAATGGTTGGAAAAGGCAAAGATGAGAAGTGGATGATCTGAGAGCAGTTTCTCGCTGGAATTAGCTCGCTCTTTCTCTGCGACCTGCCCTCTGCAGCCCTGCTGCATCTTCTCTTTTGCAACTAACCACTCCCTCCTCTGTGCATGTCTGGGAGTGGCCTGGCACGCAGCCTTTCTAGGTCTCCAGTTGAAGCAGGGGAGGTCCGTACTTACTGTGGCAAATAGCACAGTGCTTTGCACACAGTTGGTGTTAAAGAAATATTTTTTGAGTTACATCCAAATACTTCCTTAAGTAGGCTCCAGTACCTTAATAAAGTAAGAAAACCATGATATTTGAGTCTCTTGAATGGAAAGGAAAATGTGAGAAACACGTGAGAATGAAGGAATACAGGCAGGGTTTGAGGTAATGCGGGGGAAAAAATGAGAAAGGTTCCTTCTAATTCATGATAAGTGCTCTCTCGCCTGAGTCGCGCAGTCATTAAGCTCCTGTCTTCGGATTAGGGAGTGATCACAACATTCCGGAAAGGAGTCCCTCATCGGGCTTCTCTACCGGGAACATGCTTCTTCCTCTCCCACTCCCCTGCTTGGGTTCCCTTTCCTGCTGACTGTCTGTCTCTCTCTCTCAAATA
>NC_048227.1:70341752-70420820 GCF_002007445.2 Ailuropoda melanoleuca
ATACGCAACTAATGAAGCATCGAACTTTGCATCAGAATCCCGGGATGTACTGTATGGTGACTAACATAATAATAAAATTAAATTAAAAAAAAAAGATAAGTGCTCTCAATTCTGATCACTCAGAAATGATAGAAATTAAAAGGTGGGAAGTAAAAGGCCAAAACTATGTCGTATGTAAGATAGGAGGGATACTCTGCTACAACTTATAGCCATTTAGAATTACGTTCGTCTAAAGGACAACTGAAAATATCACTGTGTTTGGATACCACCTATCACGCATAACGCCCACACACACGTATGGGCTTCCCAAGATAATATACTAATAATTAGGGAAATCTGTTTTGGAGAGGAGCAGGGGGAGTCATGATAATGGCAGAAAGAGTACTGTCTGAATGTAGAAAAGATTTTGACACAAACTGGCTGTGTTACGTTAATGCATCACTAAAGTGTCTGGGTCTGTATCACGTATGTTTAATGGTCTTTTTGGGAAGCTGCAAGGGGTAGGGGTAGAAGCTGTGGCAAACTAACTCCCTGCAATTCTTCATGGAGGGTGTGTTTCAGGTAAGGTTTTCTAGCAGGAAATGAAAAAGTAGGATGATCAGTTAAATGTGACCCCTACACTCAAGGAAGTTGCATGGTTAGTGAAGTTGATGTTCTTATCTTTTTTTTTTTTAAAGATTTTATTTATTTATTCAACAGATATAGAGACAGCCAGCGAGAGAGGGAACACAAGCAGGGGGAGTGGGAGAGGAAGAAGCAGGCTCATAGCGGAGGAGCCTGATGTGGGGCTCGATCCTGTAACGCCGGGATCACGCCCTGAACTGAAGGCAGACGCTTAACCGCTGTGCCACCCAGGCGCCCGATGTTCTTATCTTTATCCACATCAGTCCATGTTATTATTATAAGTGCCCCTATCTTTGTATAACAATGTTATTGTGCCAGAAAGGTATTCAGATTTGCTCATTACTTTATCTGGAAGATTATAGGAAAATCAATTTGACTTTATATTTAGAATTTTATAGGTTTAAGTTGTCAAAAATTCTTCATGATAAAAATAGCTCTCATGTGCCTATCAATATATATTGAAGGGTCTGTTTAAATCATTATCAGGCAAGAATCTAAGCATGAAAATAATATGTGTGTCAAGAGACAAGAGGTAGAATTTCCTTTGGCTTGTACTTGAGGCACAGAAAAAAAAAAAGGAAGGTCTCTAAGTTTAAAAAAATAGTTTTTATACAGGTATATGTTTCATGTAAGCTCTGTTTAGCCTAAAATTGTCTTGGTACTTAGGTGAATAGATGTGTTAGGATTCCCATTTTTAGAGGTGGGTACTTTAGCTTTATTTCCAAAGAACAGGACTTGAGGTCAGGAAAGCTACTGAAAAGATCAGAATGTGTTTGATCTCACCAGACTGTGGGTTCCTCTTTGTAGCTTGTGGGCCTAGCACAGGGCCTGGCACTTAATAATTTAGTAGGAGCTTGATAAATGTCGACTGGATGAATAAATAATCATCTATTTTTGTTGGTCCACAGTAAGAGGCAATTATTGTAGTTCTCTCACCTAGTTTGGAAGTTTTTGTACTCCAGAACAGAAAATCTTGCAAAATATGAGCTGTAGCCAGAGAACTGAAGAAATCTAGCATAAGGTATTAAGGTGCTGAGAGCTGGAGAGAGAGAGAGATGAGAAATTTGTTTATCAACTGAGACCAGTCTATACCTCACTCTATTTCATCCTCTCCTCCTTTTGACCAGGAAAAGCACTAATTTTCCAAAATATATGCTCTTCCTTGTTACTCTAAGTGTTTTTTTTTTCAGACAGCCTGACTCATACTCCAGAGAACTGATTTAGTTGGTAAGAAGTTTATTTCAAGTTTTCATGCAGAATGAGTTTCACTGTGGGAGATGAAGTGAGTGATATGGACCCAGAGATTAGAGAAAAGGTAACCACCTCCTTGCAGTCTTGGCTTCAAGTAAGAAAACTTGAGAAAAAAATGAGTATGTGCTAAGAGGGTGGACCATCTCGGTTGGGAGAAAAAGAAATTGCAAAAATTTTTGTTTCTGATTATACTTATAGCATATCAACACACTCCTTTCTTAGCAGGCTCTTTTGAGCCCACCGGTAGCTGACTAGTGGTTTTATGTATATAAATATGTATAAACACATATGTATACAGACATATGTATATATAAGTACATATATGTATATGTATTCCTCCAGTGCTTCATTTCTTTGTCCTCTTCAATCGTGCTGATGTTGCATTTTCGGTATTGTAGAGCTGCAGATGTTGGCGTGAGTGTATGTATGACTGGGTAATGGTCTTTTGTTAAGGCACCCTGAAAACTATTTTCAAAAGAGATGAAAAAGATGAAAATTACATCACCTTGCTAGGGGGCATGCAGGGACTTCTGTGAAATCTCCAAATGTCCAAATGGTTTCAGCTCCTGAAATCATCCACAGTTGACAAAGCAGAACTCATCCAGATTCCCCTACTAATTCTGTAGAAGAAAAAGAGGAAGAGTTGCTAATGAGCCAACTGCCTTGGTTAGCAAACATAAACATAATTAGCTTTTTAAGCCCAGAAAATGAAAAGAACTTGGAAGTTAATCTCTCTTCTGTATTTATTTATTAGTACTATTTCCTCATCTTTCTACAGGTTATATATTTTTTAAATGCCACAAAGCATTTAAAGAGAGCAGTTCTCTGTCTCTGTAATGTCGACCAAGAAAGGATTCACTGAAAATTAAAGCAAAAATACATTTATTTGGGCAATTAGAATTGCTTTTTGGGAAACACAGATTCAGGTAGACACCTAAATTGTGTTCCAAGGAAGACAAAGAGGGGGGCAGAGTTATAAAGGTGGAAGGTTAGGAGTGTAGTTTTCATTTAGGTCCTCTGTGCAAAAGAGGGATTGAAGTTAGGTTAACAGGATTGGTTGTGTATGCAAATGAAGAGTTGAAGCTTGTTAAACTGGATTGGCTCCTTTAGAAGTGAAGACCACAGATGATCCAGTTGCCATGATGAGGAGGAAGTTAATTCCAGGCTGAGGGCTTGTGGCTGGCTTAAAAGTTCAAAAGGTTCATAGTTTCTCCGTTGAGGATGTGCGTAAATTCCTCTTCCCTTATGGCCTCCCAACCCTATTTTAAAGGAGACTCTCTTCGCTAGACTTGCTTGCTCCATTTTGAAATCTTCTTTACTATGTATATAATCATCCCTCTAAAAAAAAATCAGACGTACGCAATTAAAGTTGCATAAGACAATAACATCAGGCAGGTAAGATGACTCTTCGGTACAGGGAGAAGCTTACACTTAAAGATATACTATTTTTGGTTAAATTGTCAAAGTGTGACTTTCAGAGACTTTTTGTGCTAGAATATCTGTGTATTCTTAACTCTGCCAGGTGAATGTATTCCAGTACTTTTCAATTGCAATGATAATACATGCTCATTATTACTAGCTAACATACATAATGTAGCACCAACAAATGGTTAATATTCTCCTTGTTCTCTCTTACATTTTCAACTAGGGTGTTTTTATTCTTTTTACAAAGTTGAGATCATATTATATTCATTACTTCCCCTCCCCTCACGCACTATAAATATTACTTTTAAAATATGCTTCATTTTCCAATGTGTCATGGACTCATCTCTATAGGTAGATCTAACTGGATTTAGCATATTCTTTATAGTAGCTGTCTAATGTTCCATAATATAATATATATAGTTTATTCGACCATTCTTCCCTCACAAACTTGCAGATGATTTCCAATGCTGTCATAAATTTCCGTGCTAGAGAATAAAAGAGTCCGTTTGAGAATCACCCTGTGGATTCCAGTGTTCCTGCCAGCCAGTGATATCTAAGTCACAGACACTCTCTGTCAGGAAGATGAGATGACTTTTCACTGTAGAAAGCTCCCTCTCTCCACAGCCCTGGAGGGCTGGGCTGGGGGGACTGTTTTGTGGGGGAGCCTGGCATCCTGGTCACTCACCACCGTGTCTGTGGCAGGCTCTGAAAGGAAGATGATCCTGGGAAAAGGGACAGGTTGGAAATGACCAAGTAAAGCTCCCAAGTAAAGCAGCCTGTTGTGGCTTGGCCTCCCTGTACATCCAGTTCTGTTTCTCATCTTAAAATAGTAGTTAATGAATGTAACTTTGACAAACTTTCAGAGAGTTTTGTAATTATCTTGTTTTCTAACACTAATCGACAAAAAAGGAACCATTTAGAAAGCCTATGTCTGAAATAATACTGTAAAGGCAAAAGCAGACACTTCCCAAACAGCAGCCAACAGCAAAGAAGACTTGAAATGAACTTGGAGACCAGAATTTCTTCTTCCATGTTGGTGGCCTACTCTATAGGCCACCTTTTGGAAGTTCCCTTTCAACATACAAATTCTAATTCAATACTTTTTTAACATAGACCATCTTACTAAAGAAGTTTACTCACTTCATTTAACATAAAATGTGTAGCATTTAAGAATTCTAAATAGCATATCTTAATATTTTTATATGTATTGTTATTTTCAACTTTAAGATGTTGGACTCTCAGGCCAGTAATAATCAAGGCATTCATAGAACTGGTCCTCCAGTCTTGGCATAGTTCACTAATTTGCATGACACAGGAAGATACTCCTCAGAAATAAACACTTGATCCTGGCCATGGCTTCCGATGTGATGGTAAGTGGTTGAGGACAGAGTGGAAGCCTGCAAACGGGGTCTTTTTCTAAACTTGGTGTCAGGCACTTCTCAGAAGCTGTAGAGAAAATCTCTCTAGTTGACATTCATGTATCATGGCAGGGAGGCTCAAGGACAGGTCTCACAAGATAACCAAACTTTCAAGCCAGAAAGGGACACCTGTGAAGAGATAGGGAACCTCTCCCTCTCTCTCTCTCCCTCACAAACCTGCACACATACGTACATATGCATATACATAATTTTTCTTATTTAAAAAGTAAGGAAGAGCAAATCAAAAGTAGCTATTGTATGTCTGTCTACACATATTGCAGGGATTTGGAAACATAATTTTGTGGTAATCCATGTCACCGTGCCTTAAGAGGGAACTGAAACTGGACTTGCTTGCTTGTGTGCTGTAGTAGCAGCTATGCAACTTTAAATAAATCATGTAACCTCCCTGAGCCCTGGCTCCCATATCCATGTAGTGAGGGTTACTACTTACTACCTCGTAGGGTTATTGGGAGACTTAAAATGAGATGATAGATATGAAAATGTTCATGTTGTATTGAATAAATCTGGTTTCCCTCTTAGGAAACTCAAGGGGTCTCCCAGTCGGAAGATGTTTCTTGGTAGGATTAAAGGGATACATAGAAGTTTGGTAGAGTAAATAAAGCTTCGTGAGATGTGACTAATGATGCCAATACCAAACATATGGTTTTAGAGTTATGAACAGTTTCTATATCCTTTATCTCATTAGTTCTTCACAAGAATACTGTGAATCAGTCAGGCTAATATTTTTATACCCATCAGACAGGGGAGGAACCGTAACTCAGAGAAACAAATTAGCCAGTGTCGCCTGCAAGCCTGTAATGGGTGAAATTCTTGTTGGTTAACAGTCCAGTGCTCTTCGCACTACTCTATGCTGTCTGTCAATGCCAGACAGTGGGCAAATACTAAACAGCAAGAAGTCTAATTGATTCCAAAGTTGTGTCTGAAAATCTAGCCTTGTTCTCAAATTTCCCACGATTGCTGCAAAGGTGAGCCTATGTGGGGAAGAAGCCTCGCCTGATCTTGGAGTCCTGAGGCCCACACTAACCTTAGCGTGCATTTCTTGGGTCTGCTGAACCAAAGGAGTTGTGATTCAAATATGAAACGCACTGTGTTTTGTGACTATTTCACTTTATTTTTAGCATTTCCTGAATTGAAATTGACCGATTGGAAAGGGCTCCCTTCCAGCAACAGTGAAAATCTTGGTTTGCTTTGAGTAGGTCAAGACTCACATATTTCCACCCTCAAGTACCACAAATGATTGTCCCCATCCCTTGGTTGATACTCAGCACATTCTGTGGTGTGATGGTATCTGTCCTCACATATATACCTTCTTTCTCCCCTTTGAGAGTTCAAGTCCCCTAAAAGCAGAGAGTCTATTATTCCTTTGTAATCTCAGTGCAGCTGAGAGCCTAGGACTTAATAGGTTCTCAATAAATCCTTGCCACTGCTGCCGCCACTGCTTTTGAGATGCTACTCAGCATTGACTTCTTAGGGAAGAGTCATTAGAAAACATCACATGAAAGAGGGTTAGTTTTAGAATAAACAGTATCTGCTGCCTCCCTGACATCCTGTACAGTAAACAGTTTCCTAAGAATTCTTTCATTGAGACAATTACTAGAAAGATAAAGGATGCTTCGGAAAGCACTAGTAATTACCACGTCCACTTGAAGGCAAGAAAAGGCAATATAGGTTCTACTCTCCTAAACACGAACATGAGGCTGTTGAAAATTAGGTCTGAGACTAGAGCAGACCAAAATACACAGCTGTCCCTAGGGCAAAACGCCTCTGAGATAAAGTTGAATTTCTTATTTCTAAGGAGTAGGAGCCGAGTGTGTTTCGTTGGGGCCCCACAAATTACAGTGATTTGGTTTCAGCCTGAACAAGCACCACAAACAGATACTGGCAGGCAGGGTCTCTACAGGAGTGGCGGAACAAGTCAGTTTTCATTTCCTTCCAAGCCCTCGTTCGTTCGGCTGATCCAGCCACAGAAAAATAGAACAAAAGACAAGAGATTACTACACCCTAAAGCATTCAAGTGGCTTATTCGGCTCAGGCGTTATTTATAGCAAGCTGGCTCACACTGAGCACTTCCTGCTCTATGCAGGAAGGTGCGAATGTGCTAAGGGAAGCTTCAGGACCATCACAGTAGACTTAGATGCAAGGTGTGATCAATGATTCCCTTCTCAACCCTGTTGTGGTTTTGATCTGGCCGTGCCTTTCACCACCGTGAACTTTTACCTCCGGACAGGCTCATCTTCTTCTTCATGTGCACGGTCTATTTGCAGATGTTGCTATGAGGACAGATCCATCAGAAATGACTGATGTGGAGTCTGTGGTCAACAATTTTGCATCTTCAGCCAGGACCGGCCGCCGGAATGCCGTGCCAGACATCCAGGGCTCAGCAGGGACAGGAGGGTCCTCAGAGTTGCCCCTCAGACTGGAGGCTCTCTCCATGAAGGAAGGTAACGCACAAATTCTCTTCAAATCAGCAGCCCTGTCTTCTTAACCAATCCTTGCCTCTGGAAGTCTCTCTTTTAACTAGTTATAAGTGCTCTTTTTTCTTACGCGTTGACTAAGATCTCTCAGTTTTTGTTGAAGACTAAGAACATTTTTTTAGGCTTTCTGAAAGTGAACAGTTTCATCTTTTTCTCTCCCGATGTGTGTGTGCAAGCTGAACATTTATGTATTTGTTGCACATGTAGAGTCGTGTGTAGTGTTCGTAATTGGGAATAAAATGTGAACAAATATAACCCCTTCCCTCAATAAACTTAAAAGTTTATCAAGAAACACTCAGAAGTAAAATAATTTTCCTCCTGCCATCCATTAGCAAACCACTTTGGAAACTTGTGCTTCACTCTAGTATCCTATAAGCCCTTCTATTTCTCATATCTAAGAAGAAGTTTATAATCAGTTCATGATGAGATCTGTAAGGTGAGTATTTGTATAAAAGGTAACCATTCTTTGCTGGAAAAAGTTAAATAAGACAAAGGGGAGCTGTCAAACCAATGAAGGAAAACTTGGGTCTTTTTCCCCATTGCTTACATAGAGTTCATCTAGCTTCCAGAGTTTAGTCCTCGGGAAATAAATATAATGATACCTTGAATAAAGTTTTAAAGGAGTCTTTTTATTTAAAAAGTATTAATGGAGGTTAAAGAAAATTTCAGTTCCAAGTCATTACCAAGATACCTGTGCCTTGTAGCCCATTTTAGACATCAAGGTGGACTTTGGTATGTGTGTAGAAATTTATTCCTGCTGCCAAGGAGGCAAGAGAGTCTAGCAGATTCTACACATCCACCCTATTCATGCAAGTCCCAGAAGAAGGCTCTTGTCCTTTGCCTCAGGACATTATTTGTTACCTGGTTAAGTTACAGATGTTCCTGGTTTGATCCCTGTGAAATAAGTATATCTTTGTTTGGCCAGGGGCACCTCACCTGTTCTGCATTTCTCATATGAGACACTACAAGTAATAGCAAAAAAGTACATACATACATACAAACTATTATAAGGTGGGAAAAGGGAAAGAAAGGAAATAAATTAAAATGTGTGTAATGGTTTTGGCCTTTTAAGTCTGAAAATGGAATGTGTTTATCAGAACATGATATTGCTGTTGAAGGGCCATCCTCAACTCTTTCGAAGGAGAAGATGAGTTACTTATTAGTATGACAGGCCTAATTAAGGTTTACATACTCCAAACACACACACAAAACCTTAATTGTTGTTGACATTACCTAGTTCAACAAAAGAGAAAAAATACACTGTAGGAGAGTTCGTAGTCTTCACTGTTTTATTTTGGTCACTAGAGAGACCATTATATGAAAGAATATTGTTACTATTTTTGTATTTTTAAAGAACGAAAATTCAACTAAGTAAGTTTGAAGATCTAATTGACTTTATTAAGGGATTCATGAATGAGGCAGCATCCTGTCTAACAAGTAGAGGGGAGCTCTGAGGAGTTGTACAAAATGGAAGGTTTTTATAAGAAGGAGGGTGGGGCAAGGAAGTTACTTGAAGAAAAGGAAGGATTGTTCCAAGCAAGATCACATTCCCTCAGCAGGAAGGGCAAAGGAGTTATTAGGTGGACTATTAGGTGATTATTACATGGTTTCCCTCAGATTTGTCGTCTTTGGGATTTGTTGTTGTTGTTGTTGTTTTGTTGTTATTTATTTATTTGAGAGAGAGTGAGAGACAGCACGAGAGGGGGAGAGTCAGAGGGAGAAGCAGACTCCCCGCTGAGCAGAAAGCCTGAGATGAGATGAGATGCAGGCCGATCCCTGAACTCTGGGATCATGACCTGAGCTAAAGGCAGACACTTAACCGACTGAGCCACCCGGGTGCCCCATTATTGTTGTTTTTGATAAATATTTTAGGGGGAAGAACTCTAGGATCTCAAATGTCTTGCATCCCGCATGAAATTAACCTGCCTGAAATTTGCCTAGTTCATAATCTGTCTTAATCTATCTCTTATAAATTAATTATAAATTAATAACCATGATAGGGAGGACGGAGATGCCTGATAATGTATCAGCAAGAAGTGACAGAGACTGGCAGCTGTAAACATCACAAAGGGCCTTTTCTTAACTCCCTCCATCACTATTCATTCAATCCATCATTCAATTTAGTGCCCACTAGGTGCTAAGCACTATTCTAAAAACTAGTAGCATAGTGGTGAATCAGAAAAAGTCTTGCTGTCACGGGTCTCCATCTCCAATGGGTGAGTTAAATTATGAATGAGTATATAGATGTCAACAGTGATATGTTCTATCAGAGAATTAAATAGGATGTTGTGGTAGAGTGACAGCGTGGTTTTAGCCTGAGAAATTAGGACAGCCCTAACTGAAACCTGAATGACGATGGTGTGCTTTGAGTCGCAACTGATGGAAGTGGCAGGCACACGAAGATCAGAGGTTAAGTGTGGTCTTTGCAGAAGCAGCAGCTAGGAAAAAGCTTTTAGAATGGACATGCCCCCAAATCCTTTCTCTCTCTCTTTCTGTGATCCTCACCACACCACTGCTCTATTTCAAGATCACAAATGACATTGTCTCTGATGAAGTCGGTGGTCCATTCTTAGTCTCCACCCTACATGATCTCTTGGCAGTTTTGTCATGGTGGATCGTGCCCTCTTCCCCTCAACACTGTTCTTCCCTTGGCTTCTTGGACACTCCACTCTCCTGCTTTTCTTCCTGCTTCACTGGCTGTTCTTCCCCCTGCCGTTGTTTCTTTATGTCCCCTACCTCTTAATGGATTAGATGGTACCAGAACTCAGTCTTTTGACTTCTTCTCTATCCGCATTCCCTCTCTTGAGATCCCATTCAAATTCACGGGGGTAATAGTATCTTCTTGCTTACTCACAGATTTGTTATCTCTAGCCAGAAGCTCCCCTGACTTCACACTCACAAATCCATCTGCCTACTTGAGCTCTCTGCTTGGCTATCAAACAGGAATCTCAAACTTAAAGGGTAATAAGGAGAACTCCAGATATTCCCCCGACACCTGCTCTTCCTGCCTCTTCTCCATCTTGGTGTATGGCAGTTTCACACTTCCAGTGGCTAGAGCCACAATCTTGGAACCATCCTTTTCTCCCCTCTTTCTCTCGATTTTATATCTAATCTGTCAGCAAAAATTGTCAGTTCTACTTTCATATTTGTCCAGATAGCTGCCATTTCTCACCTAAAAGATCTCGTCTCTTGGTACCTCTCTGACTCCATCTTCCAATCTTTCTTCTCCCTATTGTCCCATTTGCAGTTCCTTCCTGCACATTGATGCCTTTGACCTTGCTGTTCCCTCTGCTTGGGATGCTCTCTCCCTGCTACCAGCATTGCTCACCCCTCCCCTTCCCAGGGCTTCTCGAGCATGCCCTTTCTCCCCAGCCAATCCTATCTAAAATCGCAACCTCCAGGCCCCAGCACTTCTTGACAACTCCTATTTAATTTCTTCCATAGCACTTCGGACTCCTCACATACCACACATTTTACTTGTTCTGCTTGTTCCCCATATCGCTCATTAGAAGTCTCCTGAGAGCTGGAATTTTTTTTTTCACTGCTTAGTACATAATACGTGCTTAATACATATTTTCTAAGTGAAAGTTGAAGAACTGAATAGAGTCCATCAGATTTAACTCCAGAGATGCCAGTGATGATTTCAGTAAGCACTTTTGGGGAAGCAGTAGAGACTTAATACTTTTCATTTAGAATGGAGACAGCAAAGATGATACATTTTAAAGGATAAAAGACAAGACATGGGGCGCCTGGGTGGCACAGTGGTTAAGCGTCTGCCTTCGGCTCAGGGCGTGGTCCCGGAGTTATGGGATCGAGCCCCACGTCGGGCTCTTCTGCTGTGAGCCTGCTTCTTCCTCTCCCACTCCCCCCGCTTGTGTTCCCTCTCTCACTGGCTGTCTCTATCTCTATCGAATAAATAAATAAAATCTTAAAAAAAAAAAGACAAGACAGCATGTGGAAGAATTGTGGTTGAAAGAAGGCCTTTGTTGGTGTGAAGTTGGTAGTGACTTGAGGAAATGAGAAGTCAGGAGAAAGGGAAACTGAGGTGAAAGGGAGGCGGGGGTGATTGTCAGAGTTAGCTTCCTGATGAGGCAGAAATGGATAGGATCCCCGATCATGAAGGAATAGACCTGGAAAGTCTGAGCAGGACCAGGACTGGCTCCAAAGGCGTGGGTGAGTGTGGTTGCACAGGGCCCTGGGCTCAGAAGAGATTTGCACTTGGTGTCATGCCCTACTGTTGCTGTGTTGAAGGTTTCTGTATCTTTTGAACAAGGGGTCCTGCATTTGCACTTTGCACTGGGCTCCAATAAATTGTGTAGCTGGTCCTGAGGAGCACATTTTCCATTGTAATAGGAGGGAGGGTAGAAGGAATAAGTACAGGTGATGGGGTTTTAGAGGTTTGATGGCAGAAAGTCGAGGGAGCTTTTATCGAATGGCTTTGATTTTTTTTTTTTCCTGTGAAATAGAAAGTGAGATCATCTCCGAGGAGCAAAGGAGTAGAAAGTGTGAGGAAGTCGGAGAGGGTGTGATGCACTATGGGGAGATCATTAAGGGGGGGAGTGATGGAACCACTTGGTGAGGTCCAAATTGTGTCTCTGCACTTACTAGCTCTGTGACTTTGAGCGAGTCACTTAACCTGTTTGTGCTTTGATGGACTCTATGCATGGAGATTAACAGTAATAGCTCAGGAGACTGCCTGGCATGTACTACTTCTGGAGAATGGGAGAGAAAGGTAACTAGGAGAATGTAGATTCCCAAACCGACCCATATTTCTTTTCTTTGTGTAGTGTCCATATCTAGATTGAAGGCAAAGCATGTCTGAATCAAGGAGAAAATGATTAGGGTGCATAAAGGAAATCCCAACTGTTTCATTCCAGTATAATATGAAATATATTTCACTATATTCTATAAGTGAATGAAATTATTTATTTTTTTTAGATGTAACAAAGAAAAATGAAGAAACAACACAAAAGCAATTGGAAAAGCTGAAGAAAGAAGAAAAATGAAGTCTCATACTATTGAAAGTACTGAATTTCTGTACACTGAAAGACTTAGTGGCTCTGCTTTCCTGAGAGGTTTGATCTGGTAGAAACTATGGTAACATTGCAGCCCTAAGCAACACGTGTGTATTAGACAATTTTGTTGTGATGCTACTCACGTGGAATGCAACCATGATGTCCAATGTAGGTTATTAAAAGGCATATTACTTCCAAATTGCACCTAAGGAAAAGGTTAAGAATGTATGGTCACTTAAATACATATCATTATCTATAAACCCAACAAAATCCACTGCTCTCTTTTGGATTTACTCAGCCAGATGTATTTTTAATTCCATTTTTACGGTAATGGATAACCCATTTCTTGGTAAATATAAAGCAAACACCATTCATTTAAAACTGTATGGAATTTGTAGGACATTATGAGGTTTGTTTGATGAGAAGAAATAATAGTAAAAAACATGTAGAGAATATTTGTTTTTAACCAAAAATGCACCATTTCCCCCCAAACCCTAAAAGGATTTGGAAAAATTGCAAAAGTTTGACAACCTAAATATATTTCTAGTATGTTTTTGTTTGATGCATTTTGCTTCTAGCCCATGCATACTGTGATTTTTCATGTGGACTCCTAGAACACAAAATTTGTGACAAATTGTTTATATGGACCATGCCTATTAAATGGATTTCACTATCTTCCTTAACTTCGGTGTATGTGTATGCACATGTTTTTCTCTAATATGAGTTATACAAAACACTTCACTAGTTGCTTTATACTGTGTTTTTTTATTCTTAGGGCTTTTGTGTATTGTGACTTGTTTCTAAAATGATTTCCTCAGGAATGCAGACCTTAATTTTTATATCTTTCCTAAAGGAGCTAACATAATCCATAAATATTTAGTGAATGTTGTAGTTAGAAATAGCAAAATACTTGCTTTTAATATATATTTAAGCATATATTTTAAAAGGAACAAAAACAAAACCAAAGTTTTAGTAAATTTTGATTTATTAGACATTTTAGGAAAATAAAATTCTGAATTTTTTAAAAAATGGACTAATGAATTTATTTTCATTTTCAGATATATATGCATGCTGTTATATTTTATTTGATTGTTGACTTAGGCCATGTCTGTATACAGTAATCAAATAAACTCTTCACTGTTCAAGAAAATTGTTACTGATACAAGTCTTAATTTTATCTTAAGTATACCAACTGAAAAATGGCGACACATTTTAAAGAGGACGTTAATAAACTTACAGTATAAATCACCTCCTACGTATTATTTCATTGGCAAAGTCTAACTTAATATACCAGAGGGGTAGATTTCAAAGAACCCGATTGTTTGCTCAAATACAATTTTTTTTGTAGAAGAATCTAAATTAGTATCTTAAGTGTAGCACTAAATTAATATTCAATAAAATGTATTGTAGCCATTAAAACTATATTTCAGAGAGTTATTGAATGACATGCCATTATGTAAACAGTATAAAGAGTATTAGAGTAGAACAGTAGTTTTTAACTTGCAGGAGAGTGATAATTTGGGCTAATAGAGGACATTTGGCGTTATCTGGAAAAGTTTTGAGGCCACTACGGTGGGCGCCGGGGAGAGAAAGCGCTACTGCCATCTAGTGGGCAGAGACTGAAATAATTATTGGTTTTTTTGCCTCATTCTTTTTTTAAGTTTTTATTTAAATTTTAGTCAGTCAACGTACAGTATAGTATTAGTTTCTGGTAGTACAATTTAGTGTTAACGTTTACATATACCCCGTGTTCATCACAAGTGCCCTTTTTTGTCCCCATGACCTATTTTACCCATCTACCACCTCCCCTCTGGTAACCATCAGTTCGTTCTCTATAGTTAAGAGTCTGTTTCTTGGTTTGCTTCCCTCTCCCTTTTTTTTCTTCTGCTCATTTGTTTTGTTTCTTAAATTCCACGTATGAGTGAAATAATATGATAATTGTCTTTCTTTGACTTATTTTGCTTGGCATAATAATCTCTAGCTCCATCTGTGTCATTGCAAATTGCAAAATTTCATTCCTTTTCATGGCTGAGTAATATTCTGTTATTATTAAATAGTGTGTGTGTGTGTGTATATATATATATATACCATATCTTCTTTATCCATTCATCAGTCAGTGGATACTTGGACTGTTCCCATAATGTGTCTATTGTAGATAATGCTGCTATAACATCAGGGTGCATGTATACCTTTGAATTAGTATTTTTGTATTCTTTGGGTAACTACCTAGTGGTGCAATTGCTGGATCATAGGGTAGTTCTATTTTTAACTTTTGAGAAACCTCCACACTCTTTTAACAGTGGCTGCTCCAGCTTGCATTCCTACCAACAGTGCAAGAAGGTTCCCATTTCTCCACATCCTCACCAACACCTGTTGTTTCTTGTATTGTTGATTTTGGCCATTCTGACAGGTGTGAGGTGATATCTCATTGTAGTTTTGATTTGCATTTCCCTGATGATTAGTAATGTTGAGCATCTTTTCATGTATGTCTTCTTCAGAAAAATATCTAGTCATGTCTTCTGCCCGCTTTTAAGTTGGATTATTTGGGTATTGGGTATTGAGTTTCATAAGCATGTGGATTTGGGATCCCTATGACTTGAGTTTGAACTCTAGCTCTGCTACTCACGAGCTGCATGATCTTGCACAATTTACGTCATTTCCAAGTCTCAGCTTTAGCCTCTGTAGAACGGTATGAAGAGTAGTACATAAGTTGTAGGGTGAGTGGAAGTAGTAAATGAGATAGTATATGTAAAACACTTGATGAATGCCTGGCAAAGAATAGTTATTCAATAAATATTGGCTAACATCATCACAGTTTTTATTCCAGATACTTTGCCATTATTCTCTGGTAGCAGAGGTAGTGGGCAGCTGGATTCGTTAATTTGGCTATTTTCTGTCTTCCTGTGTGATTTCACAAACATTCCCAGTTCTTGGTGCTGGGAGAAGACACTATAATGGAAATTGACGATTCATGGTAATTACCATATTAGTGCAATTCAGACATGCTAATGAGTTGCTGAAAGGTGACGATATTATCCTTTAACGAGTCATCTCACTAATGTTTTATGACAGTTACTGCAACAAAACAGAATTTTGAGTATTTAAATGAGTAATTTGTTCCATGAAAATGTAGAAGAAAAAATTAACAACTCTTGGGTCATAGTATTATATGACATTTATTTCTCATTTAGAATTAGAAGATAAGAAATGAAGCCATGTCCTTCCTCACTATTGCTGGTAATGACACACATTCCAAACATATATCCTAAATCTCCTATTCATCACAATGCACACATACATGTCCCATTATATACATATTTATAAATATTTTGGGTTATAGAAGGTATCAGCCTTGTTGAATATTTACTAATGAAAGGATTTATTTATTTTTTATTGTTTTTATTTATTTCTTTTGCTAAGATGGACTCCAGACAAAGGAGAATGAGGGATCAGTTGTAGTTTAAAGGGAACATTGAATTTGCCTACCAACTTTTTGAAAAAATCAGGTTCTTTTGGGAGAACCTTTGCTGTTTTGTCAAAGACAGTGTCAACAAAACTATCTAGTTGGGGCTCATTAAAGAAAGTCTCCAAGCCCATTTTTGCCATTGTCTATTTATAAACCACTTGCTTTAGTCAATAGCTGTAAAGTCTTAATTAATACTGTCAGATAAACCAGGACAAGAGGGAATGATATAGCTATAAAGTGGTTATTTGGAAACCTGACTATAAAAGAGGAGAAAGCAGAACAAAACAAAACATTTTGTGCCATGTGCCAAGAGATCTTTTTGTGATCTGGGCTGGAAGGGTTGAAACTGTCTTGGAATGTGAGGGACTACAGAGCAAGGTGTCCTACTTGCAAAAGGAAATGGTGCATCAGCTTCAGTTTTGCCAGCTCAGTTGGCATTGGCCAGTTTGGGCAGATGATGGTGGTAGAGAGAGAGAGAATGAGAGAGAGGGAGAGAGAGAGAGATGAAGAGTTACCAAAGCACACTAGCCTATTGCCTTACCCGACACCTCAAATTCAAATTACAGTTCTGCCATTTGCTGTCATGACTTTGTTATTTTAGTCTCTGTGCTTCAATTTCTTCAATGTGTAAAATGGTGAATTATGTGAATCAAATGGTGAATACTAGTAAAGTGCTAAGGAAAATGCCTGATACATAGAAAAGCTATTATTACTAGTATCATTATTAATAATTGCCTGGGCATAAAGAGTGGCAGAGGCTTTAAAGTGAATGTCTGTTCTTTTCTATGTTATTTGCCGAAGTACATTTTCCTCCTGTTCCTTTGCTCTCTTTTCTTTCCATGAGCAGCACCTCTTTAGCTAAAACCAGGACTGATTCATCAGAGTGGATTCCATTTTTTCCAGAGTTATTGATGGCAATTCTTATTGAACATTAAAATCTGCAGGTATTTAAAAACGGAAGCATCGGCTCAAACAAAAGGCTGGACAGGTGTTGTTGCTCCCTGTTAAAATTCTAGGACAGATTTCTTATTGAGCTCATACCAATAGGAATAATGATAATAATATGTATATATTGTATAATAATAATTACTAGTATATAGCCATTCCTTGAGTGGTGCTTACTAAGTACCATAGTAGATCCCCCAGATCATACAAAATAGTTGCTAATGTTGCTCATTTTACAGATGAAAAATATGGATTCAGGAAGTGCCTTTAGGAATTCACACAAGTAAGAAAGAGTAGCAACAGTGACCTGGGATGAGGCTCTCAGAGATGTGCACTGTCTGTGGCACAAAAAGACCCTCTGTTCAAACCATCTTATCTGCCAGTCTTATTAAGTTTTTCTGAATTCCACTCAGGATTCCTAAAAAAAAAAAAAGAAGTTGTATATAGGCAGCATAGCACATTAGCCATCAGGAGGCACCTATGTCTTAGCACCAGGAATCTTATTTATTTGTTTGGCATTTATTCATTCATTCATTCATTTATATTTTACTTTATTTCCAGAAAAGATTTTATATGACAAGTGCCATTGCCGTTTAATTCGTACTAACTTGGAGGACTCTGACGGACGGAAATTGGTGAGAAGCTCGTGGATCTTTTGGGTGGGAGGTCATACCCTGGAAATGAGGCAGAGGCATAGAGGGTGCACTGAAAAGAAGAGAGGGACCACACCCAAACCTGACTCATTTCACGTTTGTCCTGGGGCTGCCTCTGGACTGGAAAGGGCACACTGATAATCTGTGGGAATCCCAAAAATATTCTGTCATGACCTAACCATAAATATCTTAAAAGTAGGACCACACACAGGCAAATGAAATGATCACCTTTGTTCCGTGCAGATCTATTTTGGGGTTTGAGTAATAATTGGCAGCGATGGCAGAGAAGCACTTGAAGCGCCAGGTGGGGGGATCCCTACAGAGGCCTCGGGGAACAATTCTCGGAGCAAGAAATTAGAAAAAAAAGTCTTGCCCCACTTTAGAGTGTATGGAATGTGCTTTGATAGCTCTTTGAAGGCTCTCATGGTGCTTTAGACATATTAGACCTCCAAACATTCCAGTTTTACAATAAAATTTTCACCAAATTTGGATTTGTCAGTGGAAAAAAATCATTTTTAAAACATTTCCATTAGTTGGTATTATAAAGATTGTGGAGAACAATAGAAAAAAAAATAAGGGAGATGTCAGTCAGTAAATGTGAATTTGGTTGCAGAATTGTGAACTAAATATAACCTAAATTATATTCTTTGGGGTAAATTTTTTTTTCATATGCAAGAATTACTCAAAACTGCCACTAGATGGCGCTGGCACCGCGTTTCTTACTGATTTCACGTGTGTCAAATTTAATCCATTTTCCTAAGGTTTGCAATTAGTTTTGTTTTGATTTGTTTGGTTTTACCAATTCTGCTCTGTGTGTTGTTCAGGATTATTGAAAAAAAATGAAACAACAACAACAACAAACGAAAATTACTGTATATCAGACACAATTTTTCTGAGATAGTATAGAATTATGGGCTAAGAAAGTGTGCTCCTCTCTGGCTGTTGAATTTTTAGGACACCCTATGTTCTCAGGTACCAAGAGAGGGTGCTCTAATACATCTTAAAAATACACTTCTTAGAAATAAGACTACAACTTTTTCTTCCACGCAACAAAGAGTTATTTTGTCTGTACAAGAGGGTCGACTGGGTTTCTTTCTTTTTTAAAATTTAAGATGGTTATGCACAAATGTCTTATTCATTAAAATAGAGTTAGAAACAGTTCTGAATTCTCTACAATCTTAGATTCAGAACTGGCCTTTGATGTTTTTAAAAGTTAAAAGTACTATTTTCAGCTGTGGCTTTGAGACTTTGAGAAGCCCCTGGCAGCTTGAGCCCAAGTAAATGGCATTCGAATATGTAGCTTTCTTCTTGATTTAATTAAAAATATCTTCTCTCACTTCAGAGTTTCTCTTCCACTTAGGAGAAAGATGGGTCTCATGAAAATAGAATGTGGGTTAACGAAGTGCTCATTCCTGGTCTCCCAAGGGCAGGAAGGGAAGCAAGGGAACCTTTTCCCATAACTTGCCTTGCACGTTGTGTGGGAAAGTTGAGTGCACAAAGGGGACACTGGCCAAGTAGTCTTGGCAAGGTCCCTGCTGGGGGTAAGAAGCCCTGAGTACAGCTTCTTGATACTTCTGCAGTGTTGTCACTGGACACGAGTTCCCAATTCAGTGACAGGCCACATGTGGGTGAGCAGGGAGGGGAACAGAGAGATAATGCTTAATATGCATTAACCGTTAACACGTAATGCACATTAAAGACTGTTACCAGGGCTTTATGCGTGTTCATTTATTTCTCTTAACAGCACAACATCTGAACAAAAAAAAACAAAAACAAAAAACAAAAACAAAAAACAGGCCAGAGGAGTCCTTGCCCAAGATCACACTAGTAAATGGCAAAGTCAAGTTTCAAACCAAAGCAGGTTGGAAAAAGTACCTGTGCTTGTAACCACTGACTTCTATCATCTTCGCGAAGGAGAGCAAACCCAGCGTTTACTATATGCCTGGTACTTTCTAAGTGCTCTACCAACATACGCACTCTTAATTCTCATATCCCTGATGTAGACATTATCATCCCCATTTTACAACTGAAGAAACTGAGGCACGGGCCAGTAAAATGTTTAAGATAATGACTGAAGT
Source organism: Ailuropoda melanoleuca (assembly GCF_002007445.2). NCBI lineage: Eukaryota > Metazoa > Chordata > Mammalia > Carnivora > Ursidae > Ailuropoda > Ailuropoda melanoleuca. The sequence continues at coordinate 70,361,123 of NC_048227.1, forward strand.
CAAGGGTGTGCTTAAAGGCAAGATTTTAAAACAAAGTACTTTGAAGAATGTTCAGCAGCTGCAGAATTGAGCCCTGAGAACCTTCCCCTGGGATTCTCTTCCTTCCAATGCTGCCGCCTCCAGGCTGTCCCTGAGCCTTGGGTCCCCTCCCCAAATGTTTGTCCCCCACTGGTAATTGACGAATGGCCCCACTCTGCCGGGAAACAGCTGCTTCCTTGCAGCAACGGATGTTCAGCCAGTCGCTCAGGAGATGCTGTGAGGCTTTTTTGGGGGGGAGGTTGTTCCATCAGAGGCCATAGACCCAAGGAGATAGCTTAGCAGTCACTTCAGCTAGTAGCAGAAAGTGAAGACCAGTGGGCTGAATGATCCTGTTATGACGAGGAACAGAAAATCTGAAAGAGAAAGGTTCTTTTTCATTGACAAGTTCTTTTCAAATACAAGCATTCTTTATTTCTTGGGACTTCAGTTTTCTTGTATGTAGAATGAAGTTATTTAGAAGTCCTCTAAATCTAATGTAACCCTGATAGTTTCTGATTTTCAAGCTCATTTTAAGAGATACTTTGAGAAATGAAACTGGCTATCCCCGTAGTAGAACATATACTTTAAGCTCTCAAACAAATTCATATTTTGTTTGTTTAAATTTTTTTCTGGCTACTTATTTCCGTTTTCCAGCTAAGAGGAGGCAGATCGGACATTGTGTGTCTGCATATTCAACAAATGAGTGATAACATAAATTCTCAGTATTAACTGAAGAAATGATCAGAGTTTCCCTAACAAGTAATACTATGTAAAACTTTCGCTTACTCAATTTAATTACATTGAGTGCCTTTCTAAAGCTATCCTCACTTTCCCTCCCTGCTTCTTCAAGATATGGAAATTGGCAGCTCTGCACTAACGTATGTCTGACTTCCCTGTGTCCTGAGACGCCACGATACACTTGGGAAAGAGTCACCTCATCCAAGTGGCCAGTGACCATAAGGACATTCTTCCCCCTTTCTTAAGACTTTCACCCCTTGAAATAATCTATGACTCCTCACCTCATCTGGTCCTTATTCTTAGATGGCTCTGGAATTTGAGGTCGTTGGCAACAACGGTCAGAAAGGAGAGGAGGGAAAACCTCAGTGGCTGGCTTTCCGGATGCTCTTTTCAGAGTATCTCCTGCCTCCCTGAATACAGGCTCAGCTGCAAATGATGGACAACACGATTGGTGGAATGGGAAGAACATTTCAGTTATGACCAAAGACTGAGAGGCAACGGAACTGCACATGGCATATTTGGAGAGAAATGGGCTGGTGTGGTTGGCAAGGAGGTACAGAGAGTAGTGGCAGATATGGGAAATAAAATCAGAAATGAGATTCGGAACAGATTCTACAGACTTGGGAAAGGCAGGCCAAGGCATCTGGACCCTGCCCTGTAGGCAATAGCAACTCCAAGAGGTATTTTGTTTGTTGTTTTGAATAGCGAAGCAATAAGATGAAAGTTATCAAACACCTTTATTTTAAGTTATAGAAATGAAAATATGTTCTATTCTTAGTCAAATGAGAAATGGGGGACAACTAACCAAAACTAGCTGAATCTGTCAAAAAGCTGTCCACATCAGAACCAGATCCGGAAGCTGTGAGAAACCTCAGTCCACACCAATTCACAGTCCACACCATTCACGGATTCCCCTCCCTGAACCCTTCATCGAATTCTTACAAATCTAACTCACCCTAGCTAGCAATCTGCTAACAAAAGTGATCTCTCCTCAGATCAAAGGCTCTTCACCCATTGTTTGTTTTTGCTGTTGCTTAAGAAATAGCACTTCAAATGCCCTCAGCCTTCAGAGAAAGCAGAAGGATGTGGAAATTAAAGTCTGAATCACTGTTGCCTCTATCATGAAGACTTCCTCATTTTAATAAGCTGGTACTCAACCAAGCTCCGGTAGCGTCAGTAAGCAGAATTCCCGTATTCATGAAAGGTCTACAATGGAGTTTTAGAGTAAGCAAGCAGAATTTCCAAATTTACGAAAGGTCTACAATTGAGTTTTAGAGTAAGTGAGCAGAATTTCCAAATTTACGAAAGGTCTACAATTGAGTTTTAGAGTGAGCAGAATTTCCAAGTTTATGAAAGGTCTACAGTTGATTTTTAGCATAAGTGAGCAGAATTTCCGTATTTATGAAAGGTCTACAGTTGATTTTCTAAAAAGGAACAAAATAGTAACCAGATGGTAGTTGACAGGCCAACTTTAAAGGAAAATATTTGTTTTGGTCTCTTTCCTAAGGGAAAGAAAGTTTGGATAATTAGCAGAAGAAAAGAATAAGAGAAAAAAGCAAGAGGAGAAGAAATAATACTAAAGATAATATATAAAGAGAAATGTGAGGAGGAATAGATATTGGAAAATAAGGGGAAAAAATAGAACATGAGAGAAAAAAATTTAACTGCAGATTTTGCACCAAATGGTTGCCTAGGCAACTTAAGTAGGAGTGGTTCTCTCTCTACTGAGCAGTTGAAAGACGCCCTGAATTTAGAATCTGCTCCACGAGTATCAGCTGGAAAACAAACTCGTTTCAGGCATATTATTTATGGGCACTGTATTTTGTATATTATGCTTTTCTCCTAACAATAGAAGTGGTTGATTTCAGGGATTTGGGAGGGTAATAGAAAAGGAACAGAAAAATTGAAACACAGGCACGGTGAGGATTTTGAAGTCAGATTAGCCGAGGATGGCACATTAGTATGTGCAACATCAAGTAACAAACTGAGGAAAAAGTAAATTAGGAAGCAGCTCAAAGCCCATTTGGCAACAGGAGATCATCTTTACAGATTGCCGAGGATGCTGCTGAAAAGCATTTTTCCATGTAAAGAGTTTGGTACACTTGAAGCCATTTAGTGTGGAGACAAAAAAAAAATGTTACTTTTTACAAGACAGTTCTTTATCTTCCATTAACATGCAGCTCCAAAGGATTCTGTTAATACTCTTGTCTGCTTAATCAAATAATTACAAAGAACAAAAATATTTTAAAATGCTTTACTCCCCCATTTGAATTTGTCTTTCCTACAATTTACTGTATTTTCCAGAAAATGTTAATATTACATTATTATAAATAAACCCATCTCTACAAAGTTGTCCTTCTTGTATTTTGGGGGCTGAATTCTTGGGGTGTGTGTGTGTGTGTTTGGAGTACCGTGGGAAGGGGTGTGGGGTAACAGGAGTTATAAGAGTGGTTGTTTTCCATAATGACTCACACGATCTCTTTCTTTTAAGCAAAAACAGGAATAAAGAGTGTGAGAATTTTTGCTGTTGTTTGGAAACATACTTTGCTTATGTCATCCTATTTTGCCTTCATAGGAACACAGGTTTCTATAAAGAAAACTTACAAAATCATATGCTATCCTGTGGGATAGAATGAATCCTAGACCATAAACGTTTATGCTTATAGACAACAAATTGGAAAGTCATAGCATGAAATAAAATTATCTTTGGCTTTAGGCAAATGTTTGAATTTCCTCCTTGAGAATCACTTTGCCAATCATTTACTCCTCACTTTCACCTAGCAGAGAAAAAAGCAAAATCTAAGTTCACAGCAGGAGCAGTAGCAAAGCAAATGTAATACTCAATCCTTGGGCACCTATTTGGATTAAGGTCAAGATTTTTTCCAAGTAAGAATGTGGTAGAGAAAGCCAAGAAAAGCCTGGTGGATTTTTGCTCAGTTGTATTTATTTTCCTGGATCTAGGTAACAGTGAAAAGAAAGTCAAGCAGATACCCTACATCTCTGCGTATTTTATATCACTTAACGCATACATTTTTTAGGTCTTTTTATGTTTTAGTTGAACAAGATAGCAGCACATTTTAATTCCTTTTTTTAAAAAGACTTATTTGTTTATTTATTTATTTGAGAGAAAGAGCGCGCAAGAGAAAGAGCATGTGACAGCAGGGGTGGGGCAGAGAGAGAAGGAGAGACTCCCTGCAGACCTCCATCCCAGGGCCCGACCTCCATCCAGGGACCCTGGGCCAAAACCAAGAGTCGGCTGCTTAACCCACTGATCCACTCAAAAGCCCCATCACACATTTCAATTCTAACCAAATCTTACAAAAGAGTAAAAAAGTGGTCTAATTCAAAAACAATGATTGTAATAAAATAAATATTTTTGGAAGTTCCAATCTATTCAGGTAGTATATAATGTTAACATAGTGTATTTCTTGCCTGCTGCCTTCCAGGTTATACTCAGAGATTAGCAAGTAGCTGGGTGTGTGACCTTGATTCTCCTCAAATATTACATGAGGGAATTGACCCAAATATTCTTTTACAAATTCTATTCTGAAAAAGTTCTCTAGGTTTTACTATGTAAGAAAGAATTCATTATATAAAACAAAAGAAAGACAAAAATTGAGCAAAATATAATTACTTAGACAATATAAAAGAACTCAAATACAACAATATGAAAGGTCTTAGTATTCAAATTAAAAAATAAATAAGAGATGATACTGAAGTGGGAGAGCCAGGTTCTTGTCTCACGGACTCGAAGAATGAATCTTGCAGACAAAGGAGCGTGAGTAAAGCGATAGTTTTATTAACAAGGATACAGAAAAAGCTCTCGGGAGTGAGAGGGGTCCTGACAGGGTTGTCAACGTGGGCCTCCACTGACAGTCTTTTAATTAGAACTGATCACGTAGCTTGTGGCCTTCACATAATCGTGACATCTTGGTTTGAGTAAGGACTGGTGATAACAGCTTTGATGGCTTCTTTTTGGGGTCCCGTTATTCTTGGTCGGTCACACTGTGACTGCCCTAAGAAGACCCCGCCTCTTGCGCCCAGGGCAGGGTGGTTTGGTTTGTCCCTTTATCTCTGGTGTCATGAGGCCTCAGCATTTCTGGGATTTCTGTGAGCCTGATCACGTAGCCCCCTACCAGTCTGTCCCTGCCTAGCCCTGCCTGTCCCTTACTCAATGAGACCCTTCAGATGTCTATCAGTGGGTCATATGCTTGGAGGATGACTGCCAACATATATCTTGAGGGGTAGAGATAAAGAAAGTTTCCAAAGGAATTTTATATGTTAAACCAGACTTACAGGATCCTGGGGGTCGAGCTAAGACTGCCTTTAGCCCTTAGCGGTCAACATCCAGGCAGTTGTGTCCCTAAGGGAATATCACTGTGCCTGTTTCAAGGACTTGTCAAAGCTGTAAGTAGTAAAGAAATTCATAATTTTTCTTCCACCTTTGCTTCCCGCAAATAGTTCACAAAGGAGGAAAAACAAATGTTCGAAAAAATAATAAGAGGGGCGCCTGGGTGGCACAGCGGTTAAGCGTCTGCCTTCGGCTCAGGGCGTGATCCCAGCGTTATGGGATCGAGCCCCACATCAGGCTCCTCTGCTATGAGCCTGCTTCTTCCTCTCCCACTCCCCTGCTTGTGTCCCCCCTCTCGCTGGCTGTCTCTATCTCTGTCAAAATAAATAAATAAAATCTTTAAAAAAAAAAAAAAGAAAAAATAATAAGAGAATGTGAATAAAATACATATTTTATTTTTTCCGACTATTGACTTATCCAAAATAAAGCAATATGGTGTGGTGGTGAAGAGCCTGGGTCTGAGGCATACAGACCCGAAACAATTGCTGTTAGCCTCTGAGATTGCCAGCCCTGGGCAAGTCTCCATTTTCCTGCAGCAAACGGAGAATAACAATAGCACCTACTTCCTAGAGTGATTAATGATGATTTAAATGAGCTTAATGTGCTCAGCACAGCTCCTAGTATATGTTAAGAGTTTAATCTTAATAAGTTATTGTGTCTCTCATGCCGGTGGAAATGTACAGTGGCACAGACATTTTAATAAGCAATTGGATGATGTATTGATGAAATATTAAGTAGTCCGTAACATGCTTTAAACAGTTTTTAATAACACCATGAAGTGGATCTAGCAATCTTAGTTTGGGAACCAAGATGAATAAAATGTTCTTAGATGGTCCTTTTAGCAAAGACCGTTAACTTCTAAGCTGTTTTGGTTCAGCACCTCATTTTATGAGAAAATGCATGCACGCATACATACATACACGTATGTATGTACATATTTATACGTGTATATAAATATAGAAAAACAAAAAACAACAAAAATCTATAAAACTCAATGTTGTTTAAAGGGAATATTTTATCATTGTGTAATAAATTCTCTATCTTATTTTGAAAATTTGAACATAAAATTCTATCAAAGTTAAGAATCTATTCAGGTGTATTTTCCACAGGTATGTTCATTTTTTAAAAAAAATTTTGGAAATGACCACAGGTCTCTAAAATTATTAACTGTACAGTTTTAAAAACCTAACCACTTGCAAGTTTATGCTTAAATTAAATAAACTTATTTATTTGCAAAGGTACTGACATGTTTCACTACTCAACTGAATTATTTAACCACATTGCATAATTTTCATAAAAGATTCTTAAGAGATTCTTCTATTTTAATATATTTACAATAAATCTGTAACTACTTATAGTTAGACTACTTAATCTCCAGGAAGTATGGCAGTATTAAGGATAGAACATGTTTTTTTAGCTAAGAAAATACCTTTTCTATTTGTTGAATTGCACATAATAAAACAAAACTACCATTGATAATAAATAAATTCATTTATATTTTCTATAATAGCTATACATTTCATAGTATCTTACAGTTTTTAAGAATATATTCAGAATAAAAGATGTCCAGTAATTAAGATATACCAAGCTTTTTTTTTTTTAAGATTTTATTTATTTGCCAGAGAAAGAGAGACAGCCTGGGAGAGAGGGAAGCAGGGGGAGTGGGAAGGAAGAAGCAGGCTCCCAGAGGAGGAGTCCGATGTGGGGCTCGATCCCAGGACTCTAGGATCACCCCCTGAGCTGAAGGCAGACACTTAACAATTGAGCCACCCAGGTGCCCCTAAGATACACCAAGCTTAAGCTTGACCACAGTTTTTAATATTCGGTGAGAATGACCTCATATCTTTTAAAAGATGGTTGTCACAATGCTTTTAAATGTAAAACCTTTTGCTTATGGTGGTTCTTAATTCCTTTACAGTCATGAAAAGATTTAAATCTTGATTTTCAACATACTGTCACAAAACACTTTAATCAAGTTAGTATTTTTTTTCCTATGGCCTCTTTGGTGATGAACTAATTCAACTTTATTGTCAGAATTACATGGTTTCTTAGGCAACTTGATTATCAGGATTTTAAACTTAATTTGTTATTCTAAATTTGTTATTTCTAGTCAAGTATGCTTTTTAAAAAGAGAGAAATAGCTCTATTTTAACTCTGTTTTACTATTTCTTTCATATATGCTAATGCTCACAGACATGGGTAAATTAACATGGATTTTCCAAAGTATTCCATTTTTATTTTTCATAACAATGATTAATTTCTCAATTTTTCTTACTACAATTTTTTTAAAAATTTCCATTTCTTAAAATAAAATAATTTAAATATTGCAACTAGCCCCACAGGTTCAGGATTTTCAGTTCTCCGGAAGATGCGAACCAACAAGAGGGTGCAGGCAGCGGGGGTGGATGTACTGAGATGGGGGCTTTCTTCCTCATGTCACAAACATCATTCAGACCTTGAATTCTTTCACTGTTTTCGCAACTCTAAATGTCTCTTATCTGAGGACACTAAACCAATTAATCTTTGGTGCAGATACTCGGTACTACTAAACTAACTGGGAGAGGATCTTCAGTGCACACTTTTTATGGTGGGGTGATTTCTATCACTCGTATCACCACTGAGGACAGAGACACTCTCCTGCCCGCATTCCTCCAGCCCCTGCTTGTCATGTCTCCATTGTATCTGTTGTATGACTCTGTGTTTAATCATCTTAATCAAGTTATTGTAGATTAACTTAAATTACTCGTGGTGCTCTTTGACTGTAAGATGCAGACACTCGATCTGAATTTAAACACAGAATTTATTGATTCACATAACTAGAGTCCAGAGATATGACTTCTGAAAAAAAGAAGTCCAGGGTCATCAATAATGCTGTTGTTCCCTGTCTATATTTCCTAGCCCTCTGTGTCTGGTGTATTAATGGTTGTGTTCAGGGGCTTTAGCTGTGTCATCAGGGATCTACCCCTCTCCCTTGCTTCTGCTTGTCTCTGTCTGGCTAGATTTTTCTAGGACTAAACATGAGGCTGACAAGAAAGCCACCAACAACCCCAGACTCCTAACATCCATCTTAAACATGCCCCAGAGGAAAGAGACTGCTGTTCCCCAACAGTTCAAGCAAATGATTTCTGGAATACTTGGGTCAGTTTGACTAGAGATATGCTCCTGTACTGAAACTTTTAGCTCTAGAAAGAAGGTACTTGGATGGGAAATGACTGACGTTGGTTCTCCTCACTGTGGCAAGGAACAAAGAGCGTTGGCCCCATATGAACCCAGTGAAATTCAATAGAAGGAGAAGAATGTGATACCTGTACTTAGTAAAGGAGCAAATCAACAAAGAGGCAAACATCTTATTTTCCTGAGTTTTGAAAATATTTTGTGATACTTCACACATTTTTAAAGAACACGTGACCATAGTGGTAACAGTGGAAGCTAAGTGATGATTTGTATTCTCTTTATATTGATGTATATGTGAACATTTCTGTATTAGTTAGGGGAAAGAAGTGCATGTCTGTTTTTAGGGATCTGGTGTTCCTAAATGGAGTAACATGACTTTTAACCCCATGTATCCTCTCTCCTGACTAATACCATATAGGCCCCAGGGAATCACTTCTTTTTGTGCCTATAGGAAAATGAAGACTTGAAATGAAAGGCAACTAGGCCTAACTGCCATGAATGTTTGTGGGCTGTTTTTTTGTCTCTGTCAGAGACAAACAATGCTTCAAGGGCAGGGAAGAGTTGAGCAGGAGAAACATTTAGCCAAGATAAAAACCAAATTGACTGGTCAAATTGTTTCTCACAGGTAGTAAGAATGCAGTAGATTCTTGCATTACAAAATATAATTTCCTAGAGTCCCAGACATACCGTTTCTTGCTTCTTTTCATATTGCAATTTGTGGTTCCAGTTTTAACTATAAATTGTTAATAGCATTCACAACAGTGGCATGAGGTGGAGAAAGACTTTATAGCCTTGTGAAAACGTGTGAAGGAAAACCTCATTCATACTGGGGCTGGGAAGCTCTGGATGGAGAGCCTTCCCCATGTACCACTTGTTGCAGTTTATTTTACCCAATAGGAAGAAGCTTAGTTTACCAGCCCAGGAGGAGGAAGGGAGATTTTGCTCCTTGCCCAGCAACCACCCAGCCAAGGAGAAACTGCTACATTTCACCCAATAAGTTCCCACAACCTTGAACTGTGTTTCATTCCAAACAGCCCTTCCTCACCTCCTTCTTTCCCTCTGTAAAAGAAACCTGCACTCCCTTGTTCTCTGGACTTGTTTATTATAATTCACCATAGTGAATTCACCATAGCAGAATTCCGAGTCCTCTGCTCTTCCCAAATAAACTCATTTTGATGGCAAAGTAGCTGGCTATTTTATTTTTAAGGTTGACAGCAGTAGGTAATTTATATTACTTTTAGATATAACATACATTGTAAGGCCAATTCAACTAGATGAAAACTGAATACTAGAATTCTGAGAGTTTTAACTTTATTGACATACATAACAAGATTTATGTGAATTTTAAAAATGTTTAATATTTATTAACTTAAATATGTTTAATATTCATTAGTTTTTGTACTGGCTTTATAATTTTAATAGATAATGTTGGACATTTCAGAAGAAAAGTGCTTTGAAAACAAAAATAATTTTCATTTTTACATTTTTATGTAAATTTTAATCTACTTTTTAATGAAACTGTTCAAGCTTTGTACATATTGAATATAGTTACATATTTTCTTTTAATCCTTTAGAATAATTGCTTCCAATAGAATACAAAATAGAAGGAAAATCTTGATTATTACTATTTTGCTTAAATGAAGGCAAGAAAATATATTTTATGGAATAATTGCATAATAATTCATAAATTATGCTTGTCATTATTACCCATTCATATCTTTGTAGTTCATTAGCAGTGCAATCAGATATGGGCAATAATAACTGAATTCTTCTGTTTTTGATAGTTTGTCAATTGTCACCCTCATGAAATCATAGAATATGTATTTAACAGTATGTGTTAAATTTTTACTCTTACCCTGGGATCTACTGGTATTAAAGGCAGAATGAACAGAGACCAGAAACTTGGTCTAAACCTGGGTGTTGTGAAAGAAATTTAAGCTGTTGATAAAAACAGCATTGAAATGACTTACTCTAAGACAAGGCCTTTGAAGAGAAAAGAATGAAGTCACAAATTAGCTGGTAAATGAGAGAATAAGGAAACACTGAAAGGCTAGGTTTACGTTGAAGAGGAAGGATTGTGGCATTTATCCTGTTCTTTTGGATTGGTTCAGTTACTCTGACTTTTTCTGGTTTGGGGTTTTGTTTGTTTTGTGGTTTTTGTTTTTGTTTTTGTTTTTTTAACTGTGCTGTTATTTTGATTTGCCATTATCTGTTATATATAATAACTTAATAATTAAAAATTCACACAAAGCATCTTTTTGACGGGTTTAAATATTTGTGTGAAAATTCAATTATATCATACATTTATACATACACACATATATAATTTTTTGAGCAGTCTAGTCTACAAGTTATCATAACTGATGTCAGTCAATTCTCCTTAATCTAAATTAATTCAGGATTTTTATTCTTAATCTCTGTGTGCCTGCTTCTCCATCTGCAAAATGGGTTTCTTAGGATTGTTGTGAGAATTAAATGTGTTCATATATATAAACTACATGAATAGTAGCTGGTCTGTAGGAAGCCCTGTATCTTGGCTATTACTATTATGAAGGCCTCCACTTTCATCCTTGCTGTTAGGCATACATTCCAGGTGATGATGGTGGGTCCCCAGGGAGCAAAGTATGGTGGGATACATCTTGTCCTCAATCTTCATTTCATCACTCTGCATGCCGGTACCCTTGCTGAGAAGTCCCATTCCTCTCGAGTTTCCACTCATGTAACTACCACATCTCAGCTACAGGCCTTTCTGGTTTCATTTCACACTTAGATATTTTCACACCTCTTTTCAGCACATTTATCTCAGGAAAGTTCTGTGTCAAACACACCTACTTAGATAAGCAAATGGCTACCTCTATTTTAACACTCTGTTCTGCCTCTGGGTAAGAAAGGAACTTAATTAAGCTTGCCACCTCCTCTCTCTCCACCTGAGAACTAAGGCACAAACTCTGTTTCTCAGATCCTTCCAAACATACACAGGGTTTTGTTCTGTACTACACCTCAGGATTCAGCCTGGGGAAAGGGAGCCAGTGAAGGACCCTGGGCCTCATCAGGGACTCACTAGCTCCCAAGTTCTCTGGTTTCCCTCCTCAGCTCCCTTTTTTATTTATTTGACAGAGAGAGACAGCCAGCGAGAGAGGAAACACAAGCAGGGGGAGTGGGAGAGGAAGAAGCAGGCTCCCAGCAGAGAAGCCCAATGTGGGGCTCGATCCCAGAACGCTGGGATCACGCCCTGAGCCGAAGGCAGATGCTTAACGACTGCGCCACCCAGGCGCCCCAAGGGGACACCATTTCTAATTTTGCCAGGACAGTCGTTATGAACAGGAATGTTCTCTCTCCCTTCCAGGAAACCAAGCCTTATGGCACTCAGATTATAGATAATATAGCCAGTTTCCCCACCACAGTTCTAACCATATCCAGTCCCTCCACATGGCGATTAGCTAGTCTTTGCCACAATTGTTCAGTTCAAGAAAATGTTGGTTGAGCTCAGGCTGCCTAGGGTCAGGGGCCCCTCTCTGATCTGTTGAGTCTTCCTAAGCCTGCATGGTCTTTGTTGTTTTTGGCTATGGTTTATTTTTAAGAGTGCAAGCTAAGAACAAAATGCTGTTTTCCTAAAGGCAGAGAAAAGGAAAAGTGCTTTCTCCAGTCTAAATACTTGGCAGTTGTCTGATGCAGTTCTTTCCCTGGGACTAAGTGGTCTCTGGCTTTACCAGGGAGTCCAAACTCCTCTCCCAAAGCAAGGTCTGTCTCCTGGCACATACCCCAAGCCACTGCTTGATGGAAATCTGCAAGGTAACTGAAACTGTTTCTGCTCTGTGTCCGCCAACAGTTTTTAATAGAAATTTAGAACCAAAGGAATGGGCTTTAATATAACTTTCACTCTTTCCTAGGTATTTTCCAGGGATTTAGAAGATTGCATTTTGATTCTTGTTTCTTTCCTTACACAGATTCTCATACACCTACCCAGAAAATTTAAAGAACTCAGTAAGTTGCTCACACCCAGAAAATTTAAAGAACTCAGTAAGTTGCTCACACCCAGAGTTTATCTCAAATTAGCTTGACCTTGGAGTCTGCCTCATTCCCCCCACCAATTCTCTCCCATCTCTGACCTCAAGATAATTTGGTTCCGTAGTGTGTGTATTTGGTAGGGAGAAGCTCCTATGTATTGTGGTACCACTATGAGCCCAGCCCACAAGACTCAGTTGTGTGAGAAATGTAACTTTATTTTTATACATTCAAACTTCGTTTCAAACAGGAATTCCACAAAGCGGATTCTACCTCATCTCCATCAAACCTAGGTAATCTCAATTCATTTACGGTTTTCTTTTAGTTGATGAACGTATCCTCTTTCCCAGAGGAAACCAGGCAAGTATTTTCTCATCTTCTCGCAACCAGTCCACTAGATTCCCTGCTTCCGCGCCCACACGCGGTGCCACGCCTTCTGTTTCCGTGGGAGAAATGCCACCACTCCCGAGGCAAGTCCTTCCCTGCAGCGTACTTCTCAGACCTTCCACCCTCTCAAGGACTTCTCTCCAGAGACTGTGCCCTTTTTCTTAATTGTCCCTGAGATCTTCAAATAATTCAAAAGTTCAGCCTTTTCCAACTCAACAGTGTTAGCTTTTACAACTTTTCTTTTCTTTCTTTCTTTTCTTTTTTCTTTCTTTCTTTCTTTTTTTTTTTTTTTTTGGCTTTCCCCTTAGCTGTTCATCAGTGGTGACAGTAGGAGCCTCGAAGTCTAGCCTGAGGCAGCGGCTCCAGCCAAAATCTTGTAATGTTACTCGACACTGCCCTTTCTGTCATGTGGGACGGGGACCGTCCGCATCAGATGCACGGGGGTGGAGTGCCAATGTCCGAAGACGACTGAGAACTACATACTGAGATATCACCGTAATGCCACTTCCTTCCTGGCCCCTGTTCTCTGGCTCTTCCCATTTATCCCGTCTTCGGGTCTTGGATGAAACCTCGTAGAGACGGAAGAAGAGGGAATCCTTGAACTGACTTACTGTAAACCTAAAATGCCTCAATAACCACAAATTTTACTGCATTTGCAGAAAAGTGACTATATTGAGTTTTCTGCTCTTAGATAAAAAAGGGAAGTTGAGTTAGTAATCAAGTTCAGATATAGGAAAAGAAAGACAATCTGTAGGTCTGGACTACAAATTCATACGTGCTATCCATGAGGGTTCTCTCCTCTTTAGGTGGCTTGTGGACTTTCTTTCCTGATTGGTCTCTCCAGGAGGGTACATGAATCCCAGTGAGTCTGCAAGATGATTTATTAAGATTCCAGAAGAAATTATTAGTACTCCTATTTATATTTAATATTATATAAAATGAGATTTACATTAATCTTTACCATCTTTATGTGCAGCTTGATACTGGCCCTTCACACAGGCATAATGTCAGTCACTTGTCATGAAATGTCCTGTTGAAAGAGCGATGTGGTAGTCTCGTGTTAGTCCCATTTTTCATCCCATTTCAGCTTACTGTGACTTACTGGCTTGTATGTGGACCCATTGAAGTGAATTCTCAAATAACGTTATCAAGTTTTATTTAAACTAAGCATTATAAAATGAGATAAAAAGATTGGAAAAATGTCTACAAAAATACTGAAGATTTAAGACAATGCTAATAACATACATTATAACAAAAAATGAGCGCTGATAATGTGTTCTATTCCTAGTATGAGTTTTTTAAGCCACATTCTAAGATATAAATTGGGAGCATATAAATTGCTTTAACAAAAAAAAATTGGCTTGGAAAATTCACAATTACAAGAAGACCACTTGACATGTGAATTTATGCTGGTTATTACTGAAGGTAATCCTCACCCTTAAGTGTATATTTGGCCTCAAAATAGCAGCTGACGGTAGTAGGAAGACAGTATGCAAAAATATTATTTATTTCATCTTCATCTCATTCTTCAGTTCATATTTTATGTAATATTCATACTATATTAGCATAGTAATATATACATATAAATTATGAATAAAGGAATAAATTATACTCATGAAGGACAAACATTTTTTATGGATGGGGTGCAAAATAAAAAAAAATATTTAGAGACCATTGCTCAATAGGACAACAATGAGCAGGGGCTTCTAAATCTTATAAAATGGTAAAGCTGCATGGTGCTTTCAGAAGTTTGTTAAGCTCCCTTGGGGCCAACATCCTATCTTATTTTCTTCTTGGGTTTTTCCTTTATAAAGTTATGAAGCAGGGCAACTAGCATCACATACTCAGAGAGTCTTACACCCTCCTATCCATTTATTTATTCAAACATATTAATTAAGCACATCTTATCTAATAGTGTAATAGGACAGAGTCCAGAAGTTCTTCCTAAAAGTCTCCAAATCAAGTAACAAGAATTCTTGGCAACAATTCCAAATTGTATTTGGCTGCCAACTTTCCCCACAGGGTGTCTGCCAACTATGCAAATCAAATACAGGAAGAAGCTTGGCATTGCTCAAGCCAAAAATCTAGATGTGCAAATTAATTCTAATTAATCCCTAGGTTAAAAAATGATTTCCAATAAAGGGCTATTTTTCTTTCTCCTTCTCTTCCAATTCTCCTTTCAATGCATTAAAATAATGTTACAGGTTGTCAGAAGTGTTCACTGTTAATCAGGGTTAAGCAGAGAATAGAGCATATGATAATAGCAAACATCTATTGAGTACTTACTAAGCACTTTATTTGTATTATTTCATTTAATCCTTATAATAACCATTTAACTATGACTCTGCTCACTTTAAAGAGGAACTGAAGCACAGAGAAATTAACTGATTTAGTTAATATGTTATAAGTTAAGGAGTAGAGGCAAGACTTCACCTTTGACAATCTGGACAAAGAGCGTATGATCTGAATCGCCATGCTATAAAGCTACCTCTAGCCCACTTAACGGTCCATTTGGCAGATGTTAGTTTTTTCTTCATCTTTTTTTAACTTTACTTTTTAAAATATTTATTTAATTATTTGAGAGAGAGAGAGAGGGAGGGAGTGCATGGGGGGGTGCAGGAGGGTCAGAGTGAGAGAATCTCAGGCAGACTTCCCTCTGAAATTGGGTGTGTCCAACATGGAGCATAATCTCATGACCCTAAGATCATGATTTGAATGAAATCAAGAGTTGAGCACTTGGGGCGCCTGGGTGGCACAGCGATTAAGAGTCTGCCTTCGGCTCAGGGCGTGATCCTCGCATTATGGGATCGAGCCCCACATCAGGCTCCTCTGCTGTGAGCCTGCTTCTTCCTCTCCCACTCCCCCTGCTTGTGTTCCCTCTCTCGCTGACTGTCTCTATCTCTGTCAAATAAATAATAAAAAATAAAATAAAATCTTTAAAAAAAAATTAAAAAAAAAAAGAGTTGAGCACTTAACAGATCCAGGTGCCCCCCTCCTTTTTTTTTTTTTAACTTGATTAAGATATAATTTAAATGCAACAAATGTATCTACTTAAAGTACACAGTTTGGTAATTTTATCAAATGCACACCCAAAGATCCAACAGACTAATCAAGACAGAATATTTTCATCACTCCATATTTCATTACTTCCTCAGGCCCCTTTGTAAGAAATAGTAATTGAGACTTTCATCACTGTAAAATGTCCCTCTTTATCCTTAGTAAGTTTCCTTGTGCTGTTCTATTTTGTCTCATAATAACACAACCACTTCAGCTTTCTTAGATTAACATTTGCATGATATTTTTTCTATCACTTTTAACATATGTGACTTTCTATTTAAAGTAAACTTTCTTGTAGAAAGCATATACTAGGGATATATATGTATATATACTAAATTCTACCATGTTGTTCTTTGTTTTCTATTTGTCCAATGCCATTTGTCCTTTGTTCCTTTTTTCTTCTGCACCTGCCTTCTTTTGGGTTAACTGAATTTTTTTTAAGTTTATTTTTAATAAATAATTTAATTTAATTTAATTTAAATTTGTATAGCCACTTTTAAATTTAAATTTGGATTTGATTTGTATAGCCACTTTTAGTTTTTTAGGTATAATATTTTTCATTTTATTTTTGACTATAAAAATATGGCTAAGGAGTAGTTTTACATTAATTATTGAATTGACCAATTGAATAGCTAGTTTTTTTAAGGTGGCTCTTTTTGAAAACAATAAATATCTTAATTAGTTTTAACATTCTGATTTTATTTAAATAAAGTCGCTCTATTGTTACACTGTTATATTATGTATTACTATATCTTATTATGTTGTATATTATTTTGTGTCATATATAATGCTATTATATATTATATATACATAGTTATATATATTTTATATGTTGTTTTATCCAAAATGGATAAAATGAAAACCACAAAGTGCAAGAAATGAGAAAACGGAGGTTTTTGAGGGATGAATCTATAAATGTGGCTTCTTCAATGCACTTCTGGTTTCAAAATTGATGTGAACAATAAAATGAGTCTTTGCTGAGCATTTTCTTTGATGTTGACTAGTATTATTTTGTTAGCCATAAATACTTGAAAGATAAGAGCAAGCTAAGCATATATCATTATAACAACTTGAAACAAGTGCTTTTGCATTTTTGGAGGTGATTAGTATATAGTTTCTCATTAAGTGAATAACCAAATTTTTAAATAAAACTTGTTTTGAAACAAAATTTATGAGATTTCCAGGCTAAAGTTAGCTGTATTTACCAGAGAAACTCAAACATAGCTATTTAGCTCCTTCTCCCTTCCCCAGATCTATCTGGGTGAGTGGATAAGGCTCATACAAGGTGACTGTTAACATAAAGGGTCCAAGTTCTCTTACCCTCTCTGATGGGGTTTCTGGGAAGGTAAATTTGAAAATAGACCAACATAATGTAGAAGTACAAAAGAAGGCTAAGGCATTTAAGAAAGAAGGAACCTGAGTGATGGTCTAGAGTACCATCACCATCTCTAGACCAGGATTCAGAGGGAAAAGTGGGGAGGTAATTTATCTAAGGAAAAATGTACAGAGAGCCAGTGGAAGAAACCCTGTGTTTTAAGCCTGGACAGTAATCTTTCAAAGTCAAAACAAGAAAATCTTCTCATAATAGGATTTTAATATAGGGCAGCCAAAGATTATTATATTAATTTATTTAAGTACTGAATTTGAATAGATTTAAGATTAAAAGTCTAATCCCTGGGTTATGGGGTTCCGCTTCATTTTGTTTTTGTTTTAAGTATTTGTTCAGTTGAAAGCTGTTTTGAAGAGAGTAAAAGGATTGAGGACACAGACTCTATGCGGAAAGTAAATATTTTCCTGAAAGAAGTATCACACTTTTGGATAAATGGAGCTAAAACCTATGGTCTCTAAACGGAAAGGCTACATATAATAGTGATTCAATCCTTACTGACAAAATTTATAAATTTTAACTCAATTCTGATCTGTTAAAATTTTGAAAAGCAGATGTTCAAAGAGACAGAAAAACTATCCTCTCCAAGAGGATCCCCAAGAAATCTTGAACTGAAACATTACTTCAATCTTCTATGACCCATCACCCCTTTGATAAAAACTGCATACTGACCCTCGACATTATAAGTCAAAACAATGACTGTTTTGTATATGCTTTCTTTAACTGAACACACCCTCCCTTCCCACACCCAAGATCCTCCCTTTAGAGATAGGATGAATGTATATGTCTTTCCTATGAGTTGCAAGGCATTTCCTTAAAGTGTTTGTCATTCTTCTAAATTTGGACTTGATCTTGAGGATTTTGAAACACATTTTGACAGCAAATCTTGATCTTGTCCCATGGGCAGACAAAACTAGGCTGTCGGGATTGATGTATGCCATCAGAATTTACTAATTTGTAAGAGAAATAAAATTATAGAGTAAATTGGATTCTCAAGTCCATTGCCTAATGTAGTCTCTTCCTTCAGACAAGCAACACATGAAAATGGTATAATAAGAATGCCTGTTGATTGATTTTTCAAAGAGAACATGTCTTCTACATTCACATATAATGAAAACGGATTTGAACTACAACTGTTTTCAAACACTCTGTGACATTACACTATCTTGATTAGGCATGTAAATCCTCTAATGGAAAGACTGATCAGCCATTCTTCTAACATTTTATGCATCTTTTCAACTCTGATTGATTGAATGTCTATTGACTTTTTCCTTTATTTATGTATTTACTTATTTGAATTATATTTGATTCAAAAATATTGCTAGAATTAGAGTTTGAGCTCTATTTTCATTTATTATACCAAATGATGGGGTATTTTGATCTGTATACTGATGCCTATATTCAGCTACAGAAGGCTGTTCTCAATTATGATTTTGTTCATTCCATTTGTTTTAATGTCTATCTTAATAATATCTGTAATAATTAGGCTGCATTTTCATTCTCTTCATATCTAACATTTTCACTTTTACTATGCACAATGTCTCCCTGCATTTTGGAGATTCTCTTTAAACAATATCATTCTATTTATTACTGTCTCTTTGGTTGATACAATACTTTCTATTTAGTTATTAATTTCCTTGAGACTTTTGATCACATTCGGCTTTTTTTTTTTAATCCCAGTCTTTTTGTTGTTGTTGTTTTCATTAGGCTTATACTTTTTATTTCAATCTGTTCTCTTCTTATGGGTTCTTGCTCCTGTCTTTTTTTTTTTTTAATATCTTATTTATTTATTTGAGAGAGAGAAAGCACGCGAGCGAGAGAGCACAAACAGGGGGAGCAGCAGAGAGAGAGGGTTCTCCCCAGCAGCACAGGGAGCCCAATGTGGGGCTCAATCCCAAGACCCTGAGATCACGACCAGAGCTGAAAGCAGATGCTTAACTGACTGAACCACCCAGGTGCCCCGGTTCTTGCTCTTGTCTTATAAAAGCCACTCGCACCTATTGATAGGCCAGAGATATTTTTCTGTTTTTTTCCCCCTCCGTTTGTGTTGCTAAATCATTTTTCAAGGGTATACTCTTGTTCTCTCTAGTCAGGTTAGTGTGACCTCTAGTTTTTTGCAGATACGCCCACAGATCTTGTGTGTCATTTGATTATTATTTTCTGGTTTTCCTCTTTTTTTTTTTACGATTTTATTTATTTATTCGACAGAGATAGAGACAGCCAGCGAGAGAGGGAACACAAGCAGGGGGAGTGGGAGAGGAAGAAGCAGGCTCACAGCGGAGGAGCCTGATGTGGGGCTCGATCCCATAACGCCAGGATCACGCCCTGAGCCGAAGGCAGACGCCCAACCGCTGTGCCACCCAGGCGCCCCCATCTGGTTTTCCTCTTTTAAATCAAAAGAAATAATCATTCAGATGTGGCATTTGTTACACACAGTCTGAGTAGAGTTTTTGGTTTGTTTTTTTAGCTGAACTTGCTACACAGAGAGTAACTGACAGTGCCGTCCGCTCAGGTAGAGGGGCTCCGCGAACTAGCTGTCTCAGCTTCCAGGTGTGAGATAAATATGAAGTGAATTGGAATATTCTGTCCTCACTGCTTAGTTCTGACACGTTTGGGGTATTACCTGCAAAAATGCTACCATAGTCAGCATTTACTGCTCAAGGGGTTTTTAAAATATTTGGTAGAAATAATAGCACCTTGTATATGGAAACCACACTTCAAAGTGTGCAATATGCTAGCTACTTCCAGGCCTTCTCTAATTTTAAGGGAGGAGAAGGAAAGTGCAGGAAAGAGGGGCTAGAATTATAACAATCTAAAATGTAATGTTCCTGTTTGCAATAGCCAAGGAAATATGCCTTGCTAGGTTTCTGGTTGGCACAGACCTAACATCCCATAGCCAGGAGGCAGATGGTGGAGTAGATCAAAGTCTTTCTTGCTTTATTTTGGGCTTTAAAGGCACACTATGTTAGATGGCAAAAAGGCATATGACCCACCAGCATACCCACTCATAATAAAAATGATTAGGGAAACAGGAATTTAAGGGAACATCTTTACTATAAAAAGAGATGATTTATAAAAATCCTGGAAATGACATAGTAAATAGATGAACATTAGAAGCATTCTTCTAAAAATCAGGAATGAGACAACAATGCTTTTACATTATATTTAACCTTGAGTTGAAGTTCTTAGAACAATATTACAGGAAATAATATATCAGAGATGAGTAAGTTAAAATAACATAATTTATATACGCTATCATTATTTACCTAGAAAAATAATCTATGGGTTCCTAAAAATAATAGGATAGTATAGCGAACAGGCTACAAATCAGATGTTTCCCAAGGTCAGTTATATTTCTATGAAATGGAGCAAACCACTAGCAAATATAATTAAGGAGAAGATATTATTTTCAGTAGTCTCAGGAAACCCCAGTTATCTAAGAATAAGTATCTATAATATACGTACAAAAGACTTAAGAGGGAAAATGATGAAACATTATTACACAATATTGAAGACTATATCTATAAATAGATACATCACTTACATAAATAGGAAGACAATATCATAAATGTGTCAATTTTTCCAAATTGATCTATAAAATAGATGCAATTCCTATTTAAAAAAAACAGATTTTTTATGGATGTTAATAGAATTTTAGTATATATATATGTAAATAGCATGGTTATTTCCAAAGAAGAATAATGAGTTGGGGAGACTTGCTCTTCCTGATACTGGATTGTCCCAGTAAGAGGGTTTTTAAAAATTATTAGAAGGATTATAAAATTGATTAGTAGCATTAAATAGGATGCAGAGATCAACGTATGGAAACTTTGAAAATTACAAAGGTGAAGTGTATTTTGGATCCCTACTTCTCGTGACATGTAAAAATTTAGTCCAGATAGTAAAGCGCTCAAGTGTTAAATTTTAAAACTCTTGGTAGGAAATGCAGATAATTATCTTTGGAACTTGGGTAGGCTGTTTCCTTAAGTAAGACAAAACACATTGACCATAAAATAAAATATTAATAAATTTGACAATATTAAAAGTAAGAACTTAGAGAGGTGCCTGGGTGGCTCAGTCAGTTAAGTGTCTGCCTTAGGCTCAGGTCATGATTCCAAGAAGAGTCCTGCATCTGGCTCTCTGCTCAGCAGGGAGCCTGCTTCTCCCCCTCCCTCTCCTTCTGCTCCACCTGCTTGTGCTCTCTCTCTCTCTGTCAAATAAAATAAAATCTTTAAAAAATTTTTTTTTAAAGTAAGCATTTNCCTCCCTCTCCTTCTGCTCCACCTGCTTGTGCTCTCTCTCTCTCTGTCAAATAAAATAAAATCTTTAAAAAAATTTTTTTTAAAGTAAGCATTTTCGGGGCACCTGGGTGGCACAGCAGTTAAGCGTCTGCCTTCGGCTCAGGGAGTGATCCTGGCGTTATGGGATCGAGCCCCACATCAGGCTCCTCCGCTATGAGCCTGCTTCTTCCTCTCCCACTTCCCCCTGCTTGTGTTCCCTCTCTCGCTGGCTGTCTCTATCTCTGTTGAATAAATAAATAAAATCCTTAAAAAAAAATAAAGTAAGCATTTTGTCTATCAAAAGCTACATTAAAGGAAGTGGTTTACAAATTTGCAGAAGATACTCATGACAAGGACACTCTATAACAAGTAAGGTCAAGAACATGCAATAAGAAAAACACAACCTACATGATATTGGGCCGATGAACAGATACTTCATGGAGGAAGGAACCATAGACCAATAAACACATGAAGAGATGTTCACCTCATTAGACATTAGGAAAACACAAATCAAGACAAAATTGTCATTTTATACGCACCTGATGGGCCAACTTTAAAAAGCCTGTCAGTACTAAGTGTTAGGGAAGATGTGACTCCATTTGTGGGTCTTAAACTGGTGAATCCATGTTGGAAAACATGTGGTCGTTATCTTGCAAAATCGAAGGGTAATCTATGGCCCAGCAATTCCGATCCAAGCCATGCATGTTTGGCTTACTTTGCTCAACAACAATGTTAAAAATATATTAATACTTTCTGTTTTCTTAAGAAGAAAAAATTGCCATAAAGCAGCTGCCAGGAGATTCCACTCCACGTGGACATTTTGCCAAGATCTCGCAAAGCAACTTTTCTTTCTTTGTTCCTTTTATTTCACTATTTTAAAAAAATCTTTATAATGGCTTCTTTAGAGTCCTTATTATCGTTAGTTAATACATAAAGGAAATAGCTGTGAAAGAGTGGTCAATCTGTCACAGTATTTCCTTTCTAAAGCCTGTGGATTCATTTGTATTATAAAAGTCATAGAAAAATCATAAATTGCTCTCAGGTATAAGAAAATTGGAAAAAAAAAATCTAATAGTTGAATTGTTCTTAGCACCACGCAGTCTCTTCTCTATTCTTTCACTTTCTCTTCTAGTAATATCCTCAATAATCAGAGCAAATAACCTACTATTTGAAAGCAAACATTCTTAGGTATAAATCTAATACATCTTAAATAATTAAAAGCAGTAAGGTTAAATGTGTCAGTTTAGAGAATTATAAAATCGTCAAGTGGCTTTTCCTTAAATTTCTACTATAGATATGTGTATAACAATATTCTCTTCTGCTTCCCACTAAATTAATATACAACCAAAAAACTGTCTCTAAATTGCTGGGATTTTATGTTTTATATGAGATGTGACAGAATCAGAGTTACAGAATATATGCTTTAAGTTAATATTAGTATATCATCAGCTTATATCCTTATGTAGAGAGTGGAAGAAATAAATGAATATGGAGGAATAATTTCAGCACCATGATCTATAAGGAGCTAATGTGAATCTGTATAATATGTGGGCCCTGCTTTCAATGATCCTACATTCTTGGACTATGAAAAAGAAATGATGTGCTATATTTTAGAATAATACTGAAACATTCTATCAGTTTTGGCATGTTTTATTAAATGGAACATATAAGAATATTTTGATGTTACAAAATAAATTAGTCTAAGAACTTCCACCATAGAGAATTGTTTGCATAATTATTAGTCATCTAGATTTAGCAAAGAACAGAATTTCTGAAAAGGTCATAGATGGGGCTAGCTTTAGGGACTTGGTTCAAAGGTTCAGTTGATGTCATAAGGGTCAGACTGTATACGCTTTGTTTTCTCTGGGTTGATTGCATTTCAGACTTCATGGTGGCCTCTGGCATCTTTAATCATGTCAGCACAATACCAAGTCCAAGTTAGTCCCCATCCCAGGTTTAGGGGATTCCAGGCCAGCTTCTGTCCCCCCACCTCACCAGGTCAGTGCTAGGGCTCAGGACTGCAGGGAGCCACAGCGCGGCCTGTCTGGAAAGGGTGGGGTAGGCTTTGAGTTCTAGGTGGGACACTGGTCAGGCTGTGGGCATCGCTGGATCCATAACTTTTATTGTCGAGACACAAAGGCATGTCAGCCTCCCTTTGAGTTCTTACTCCGAGTCCTTCAACTGTTAGGGGCAGGCCAGGTGTAGACAATGTTAGAAATTTTGTTCTTTAACCTGAGGGCGGGAGGATGTCATTTGAAGGAGTTTAGGTAAGAGAGGAACAAGATAAAATTTAGATTTAAAAAAAATTTTTTTTATTATTATGTTCAAAAACTAATGATGTACTGTAGGCTGGCTAATTGAACATAATAATAAAGATTTTGGTTTTTAAAAATGGCTTTACTGCGCTATAATTGGCATACTATCAACTGCACATATTTAATGTACCTACCTGATAAATTTTGACACACCAATGAAAGCATTAATACAATCAAGAAAAAGAAGAAAATGAAGAAACAAATGACTTTTATCTGAATATATAGAGGACTCTATGATTCAGTAGCAGTAAGATAAACAACCCAGTTAAAAATGGACAAAAGATTTGAACAGTCATTTCACCAAAGAAGATATACAAATAGCAGAGAAGCACATGAAAAGGGTCTCAACACCATTTGTCACTAGGAAGATGCAGATTTGTATTTTAAAAGGTCACTCAGTCTCCAGTATTGGAAAGAATTGGAGATCAGGCATGGCTGAAGGAAGAAAAGTTGAGAAGCTGTTGCCATAGTGATGGAGGAAAGATGTTAGGGTTCGAAGCCAACAAAGAATTCTTGAGACATCTTTGGTGCAAAACGGTGGTTTTATTAAAGCACAGGGACAGGACCTGTGGGCAGAAAGAGCTGTGCTGAGGCTGTGAGGAGTGGCCCATTATACACTTTCAAATTGAGAGGGGGTTAAGGATAGCATAAAATATTCTACTTAGAACTCTTGAGGTATTTTGCTATGGGGGGGGGGTACCATGAATAAGAACAAGTAAAACCAAAGCTCCTCTGGTTCCCACTGTTCCCAATTCCTGGTATTCTGGAAACAAAACAAGGTCTCCAGGATCCTGACGGGGCTAGATATTTTTAAGAAAAGTCATTTATCACTGTTTAGTGAAAATTCAGTCATGAGACTCTTCAGATGTAAGTCAGTGGGTCACATGCTTAGAGGGTGATTGCCAATATTTATCTTGGGGACATAAAGATAAAGGAAGTTTCCAAAGGAATTTTTATGTTAAAGTAGACTTACAGGATCCTGGGGGTTGGGGTACGAATGCCTCTTGCCCTTAGCAAAATACTACCACTGAGGCAGCTGAGTTCCTAGAGGAATGTCACTCTGTTTCAAGGACTTGTCAGCGGGCTATAAATAGTAAGGAGATTTAATCATTTTTCTTCTGCCTTTGTTTCCAACATCAATAGGATTAGTAAAAGACAGTGGCTGCTTGAATTAAGATGGTGGTTGTAGAGACAGGGGGTGGATGACAATTGGACAAATATTCAGGAAGCAAAATAGACAGGCCTTGACACTGATTTTGATTTTAGAGAATAGAGTGTTAGAAATGATTCCAGGTTTTCTGGCTTGTGCACTGGAGTGGCTGATGGTGCCATTCACAAACATGGTGACAACTGGAGAAAGACCGGGTATGGGTAAAGATTAAATGTATGTTAAAAGAGAACTTTTGAGGCATCCTTGTGACACCAAAGTAGAATCTTGGAGCTGGCAGGGGAACAAGGCTTGTACTGAGCCTTGTGTCTCGTACGTGGTGTGGGCAGGAGCTAGAAGGCAGTGGGCTGAGGTTTAAATGCTAGGAAATAGACAAGAGCAGGAGTTGCCCCATCAGAGTCCCCTCTTCCATCCCCATGAACGCCAGGGAAACTATTTTTCATCGGTGGTCTACACTAAGGAAAGCAGGAAGAATCTCTGCAGAGGGAAGTCTCAGAGACCTCCGTTAAATACTCTGCTTGGAACTCTTGAGGTATTTTGCTATTGGGGGGGGGGGTTACACTGAATCTGAACAGGCAAAGCCAAAGCTCCTCTGACTCCCACTGTTCCTGGAATTCCTGTCTTACCCCCGGTGTTAACCCCCAACTTATATACACATTCTATTTACGTAGATGGGGCCTCAGGAAATCAAAAGGCCCTACAATGCAGGTCATTCAAATTCTTATTAAATGATCTTATGTTCAGTTTTTCCACGTGGCTTCTATAATCTGTTGAAGGAGAGAAAAAAGAACATTCTTTTATTTTGTACCTCATTAGTGAGTCCTCACCATACTCTTCCTTAGGTCCCTTTCCCATTTCAGTCTGGCTCTCAGATTCTTAGGACAATGGATCTTTAAATTCACTCAGTTTGTGTTGGGAAGAGGCCAAAATTAGTGTCCCACTGAGACTCAGTTGGGGTAGCCTTCTAGTTGTACAATCTCGGGAACCCATTTACACTCCTCCCCCTCTTCTTTTCCTAGTTTGGCATATTCTAGCTTGTGTTTTGCCCTCCCTGTAAATAAAAGGCACTATTCAGCCTCTTTTGTCTGAAAAGTCTGGCATTTCAGTGGTTTTCTTTAAAGGGGGTCCTCATTTGTAACCAGCTTTGCCATTAACGGAAATCAATCTGAATGTCCTATTGTGCATCTCTTTCTTCCCGCACAGTCTGAATTGCCTTTGCCAAGGTTTAGAGCTTAACCTGAAAGACCCTCTCTCATGTCCCCCATTCCCTGCCTCCAGCTCCACTGAATCCTTGCAGAGCTTTCTCAGCAGAAGGCTGCAGAGTGAGGATAGGGAGGAACTCGCCCTACTCCGCTAACCCAGTGGCCTGAGCCAATCACAAAGCGGATTGGAACCTCACTTGAGCACCCCCCCCAACAGACTTCTGGAAAGGGGGCACTGGAAGGGTGTGTTTGCAATTCAAATCCTTGGCTTTCTGCCTGCCTCTTTTCCGAATAAGAAGGCAGGAGCTGCAGTGAGGTGCAAAGGGGTCTTCTGAGTTGCAGTGGCAATAGGATCCAGAGAGCCTGCCTCCTGTCTCTTACCTGTTTTCAAAGCTAACGGAAAGGGCAAGGATGGTGGAGGCTTTCTGTGCCACCTGGAAGCTGACGGACAGCCAGAACTTTGATGAGTACATGAAGGCTCTAGGTAGGTAAAAATCAGATGTGCTGTTCTCTTAACTTGCAGCTTCAGTAGTGCCCAGTCCTTTTTCACCCATGAGATTGGTGAGTGACAAAGACAGATCGTGTTGTCATAATCAAACGAGAGGCTATGCATTTCCCACAGAAGGGATTTTTAATGTGGCATGGGTCTGCTTTCTTGCCCGGGCTAAGTAACGGTGCATTTGGTAGTCTGTGGGGGAGGTGAGGCTTCTGTGCCTTTTTGTTTTCTCTTCAGCATCCGCTTATCATTTGTGTATCGAATTAAGCACCCGCATATCATTATGGCTCAGTAGTTGTGCTGGCTGATTAGTGGGCTAATGAAACTTAACTTGAGGACCTGGATTCCGGAATAGGAAAGCAGATTCTTGTTATGTGGGTTATTTTGGAAGTTGCAGCTAACTGTATTGCTTCTTTAGGTGTGGGCTTTGCCACTAGGCAGGTGGGAAATGTGACCAAGCCAACGGTGATCATCAGTCAGGAGGGGGACAAAGTGTTTATCAGGACTCAAAGCACATTCAAGAACACAGAGATTAGTTTCCATCTGGGAGAAGAGTTCGACGAAACCACTGCAGATGACAGAAACTGTAAGGTAAGGAGCCGCTCCTTCTCTGGAGTGGGGGTGGGGAGCAGGGAGTAAAAGAGAGATTCCTGATGTTTCTCTTTTTTAGATGATGGGAAGAAGAGAATGTTCTCTGTATTTCAATTCAGAGAGGACACCAGGATTAATTTTGCATTCTAGTGCACAAATGTTACGTTCTGAGCAGTGGGTGCTGGCTATGGCTCAAATCTCAAGTCTACTTCCTACTACACATTTTTCTTTTCATATCTGTATTTCAAAAAGTACCACTGTTCGTTTAAAATAAAGATTGCATTTTGCTCAATCTCTCTGATTGCCTCAGTTTGACTAAATAGTTTGCCTCTTCTTAAACTTTGTTTAAAAGAGTAGAGTGACTGGTCTGAGAGTACTTGTTCAGGATTTTCATTTCTGATAGATGAAGTTTTTGCATTGAGATGCACACATTTCAATCAAATTATGAATTATTAGTTTATATAATGACTCTAGAAGCAACAGAGGATATGGTACTAATAGGAGAAGTAGTTGCTTAGCATTTATTCAGTTATGTAGCTCCTTCAAAAACCACTTCAACATGATTTTTATATCAGAAATCTAATCTGTACCTTTTGCTATGTTCTACATTTTGTTGTCGGTCTCAGTCTGTTGTTAGCCTGGATGGGGACAAACTGGTTCATGTACAGAAATGGGATGGCAAAGAAACAAATTTTGTAAGAGAAATTAAGGATGGCAAAATGGTTATGGTAAGTAATGGCAATTCTCCCTTTGTTTCTTCTAGCTTTGCACTGCCCGTTCCCACTCCCCAGCTCTTTCTCCCTCCCTCCGTTCTTTAATAACATTAAGTCTCCAGCAGGGTTCTTTGATCACGGGTAAAACAGAGGAAATAAAAATGTCCTAGCTAACTGTATCCTCAGCTCTGCTTCTTTAATTATAGAAAAAAAGAAAAATTCTATGCAGCATAGTTTTAAAAAGTTGCCATTGATTTAGCTAAAACTGTGTCGAAAGAATGTGTAGGGTTACTGTGAATGTCTAAACCTCAAATGAAATCTAAATATAAAAATATTCATGGGAATATCTGTGTGGCTCAGTCCATTAAGCATCCGATTCTTGGTTATGGCTCAGGCCATAATCTCAGGGGCATGAGATCAAGCCTCATTTAGGGTTCTGTGCTCAGCATGGAGTCTGCTGGAGATTCTCTCCCTCTCCCTTTGCTCCTTCCCCGACCCCCCACCCCACTCATGCTCTCTCTCTCTCTAAAATAAATAGTTAAATAAAATCTTTTTTAAAAATTCGTGGAAATATATAAAAGGAGTGATATTACTATAAGAATATCAAGTTTGCTGAATATCAGAGAAATTACTTTATAGCTACTATAATAAATAAGAGATCTTTAAACATTTTATATTTTAGTTTATGAAAGTTCCATATGTTCAGTGCAGATAATTTGGGATATAACAGAAAAGTGTAGTTTCTCTTTAGAGGGAACCATTTTGATGTTACTTCCTTCTAGTCTTTCTTTTGAGGCATACGGTGCCTTGTAAACATGCCCGTTCAGTACCAGTAGTCATGTAAAACCCTGTAAGATATAAAATAAAATAAAACTTCTTCAATGATTGAGTAGTACCATAAACTGAGGGAAACGTTATGCCTTAATCTAACATCCAGGCACTTTTTGTAACGGTATTTTGATAACACTGAAATACTAAATACTAAATATATCATTTTGGGGTTTTTTTGGGGGGGTTGGGCATTGCTGCACATATTTCTTCTAGGATAGGAGATGAAAGGGGTTCTTTGTTTTTGTGATTTAAGGAAATTGACTGTTGCTTTTTCTATTCTCCTTAACTGTTGCAATCAGGGCTGTTCTAGTTTAAGACACAGGGCTTAAGCTATTCATACTTCTTTTCATGGATGAAAGTGGGATGGAGAACAGAGGATCAGTTTTCCTTTTATGTGAATGAATATTTGCCTACTTATTTCTGCACTGATTGTTGAAAGAAAGGATTTATTTATAAAAGATCCAATCTGAGATTCTCCTTTATGTTTTACCTCCATTTTCCCCCTGAATACAGGACAGTGGCTAGCTCAGCTTTGGCATGTATGACTGGTCAGGCAAGACTGATTTCAAAAAAAGATGAAAGCAATGGATGACAAGGGCACACTATATTCTCGAAAGTCATGTCAACACATGAAAATAACGAACATTAAAAACCCCCTAGGTTTTGTAAAGAGGTTTGAGAGCAATTCTTCCAGTCAGATTTGACATAAAAATCCATGTTCTATCTCATACCCACCTAGTCACCTAGGTCCACCTGGGCTAAAGTATGACAACCAAAGCCATGAGAACATTTGTACCTTTACTTTTTCCTGATGACTTGAAACAAGTCATTCCAAATACCATTTACCCAAATGATTTGGATTTTCTAAAAATTCTTCAAACTTTATCTGTGATGAAAACCTAGTATGAATTCCATTCACTTTCAAAGCAGATAGCTATTTTGCTCCAATTACCTTGATAATTTAAGGTAAAAGGAATTCTTTCAACCCGAATCTACATAATCTCCGTGTTTCAGTTGATTTTCCTTTTAGAGACATGAACTATGTATTCGTGTTATTCACTCCATAAATAAAAAAAATTTCTTTTCTCTTTAAGAAATGAAGAGCTTATGCAGCATTTAATGTTTGTAAATGTCATTATCCTTTGGCATAACACACAAATTATATATATGATAATCTTTAGAAGTTTCAGCTACGGATATTCTTGCGTAAAAAGATTTGATTATCTTTTGCATCTTTCAGACTCTTACTTTTGGTGATGTGGTTGCTGTCCGCCACTATGAGAAGGCATAGAAAGGTTCCTGATCTGGGGTTGGAAAAGCTCTACAATTTTTCTGTTTACTCAAGTCTCAGTGTTATCCTGCTATTACAGCATGGGTGATCACTAATTAGAAGGTTATCTTTGATGTGGTGGTGGAAAACGGTGCTCTAAAAACTTGTTTTAAAAACTTTTTACTGCAAACTAGCCCAATTTCGATCTGCAAATTTATCATGTTTTATAATTCACATTAAAAAGTTTAAGCCACATTTTTAAAATAAAGTGAGTACATTTTATAATTTCCATTGGAATGCAAATCAAATTGGAATAAAAATCTTACACCCCTGAGAAATGTTGTCGTTGTTTTTACTATCATTAACCTGGCGGGGGAATTATACATTAGGAGGTTTTAGACAAAATGGCCTTTCTTATTGTAGAAGGTAAAGCTGGAAAAGTTAGCACTCTGTTTACAATGTGAATTAAAAAGAAATAAGCAGAGGCCTGGGGAAAAGTGAAAATGCCATAGTTTTGGTTGAGATTGCCATAGAGAATTTGTGACAATTAAATTCATTTGGCCAGAACACAAAGGAGTCTTGTGATGGTGGGCTGGGCTGCTATTAGAAACAGGTAGTCTGATGAAGCAAAATGATATATATGAAAATGTCTTATTAAAAGGTAAATACAGTCAAAATATCACACAATCAAAATATCATGTAATTATTTCTTCTTGAAAGGTAAATAGGAAAAGAAAGTGAATTTAACCTGGATTATAAAGATGTGTCTCCAGACAAGTACATCGAGCTAAACTAAGTCAGTAAGAGTGCTAAAATGGGGTGTGCATAGAATGTGCACTAAGCCATTCAAATTCTCTTTTTGGGGTGAGTGTGTGTGAGTTGTTGGAACTGAGTTGACCAAGGGAAAGTAAATATCTATTTGTAACTGGCTAGGGCTTGCCTTTGTAAGTAGAAACAAACAAATGTTACTTTGTATTTCATCCTGTATAAAATGATTTTTAGCCATTTCCCCAAACCAACAAGGTGAAGCAGGTAAGGCGATATTATTATTTTTAGTTTACTGAAAAGGAAATGGAATATTAGGTTTACATGTCCACGTTCTAATGATTAATGAATAATACTGAGAACTGTAAACCTTGTGATTTTCCTCTTCATTTCTTCTCAAAAATTGCCATTTCAGTTTAACATCTCCTATGGGGGGGGTGGGGGAAGCAAGATTTTCATTTCCCTGATCACCCCTTAGGAAATCTCTCTGTTAGCCTCTGGGGGGAAAATAGAGAAATATTTTTTTCAGGAAAAATATGCAATTTTCATTTAATCAGCCAGCTGATTTCAGTAAATTTCTATAAACTAATTCAAGGTCTAATTAACTTACAGATATAAGCATGAGGAAACTTACTTTAACTTACAAAATTCACCATAATGATACTATTACCTGACTATTAGGTTACTTTAATTACTATAATGAAAAGTAGAAAAAACTAAAGCGTAGCTATAGGATTTAGCATTTGAATACAATAATTACCAAATGCCAAGATAATGTCTGGCTAAGATGACCATTCCTAAAACTACAGAGTCTACCCCCCCCCCTTTTTTTTTAGTAAGATCCAAACCCATAGTAGAGCCAGTGCAGGGCTTGAACTCGCAACCCTGAGATGAAAGGCCAGCTGCTAAACTTACTAAGCCACCCAGGTGCCCCATACCTCTGTCTTTAAAAGCATGAAACAGAACATCGAGAGAGTGTTTGCTCCAAATTGTTCAGACAACCTTCATCTTTGCTTCTGTTGGAAGACTGATTTCTTTTGGTGATTCCAGCCTAAGCTCCAGTAGAAGCATGGATTCTGACCTCTATTCTGAAAGATACAAGGCCTAGGATGGGGATTCAGCAGCTTCAGCTCATTATAATTAGGCCAAATAACAGCTTGCTGGCATTTATTTCCATAACAACGGTCTCACCTAGTGAAGAATGAGAAGGCTTTTGGGTGGCCTAAATGAGAAACAAAATTACAATTACAAAGATCAGGGGCAGTAGTGGTGGACCAAATGTATTTTTCTGGGAAGGTAATTAACAAATGTCTTTACTTCCTAAATGTTTACAGGGTAGTTGCAAATCATTTTTCTTCTAGCAGTATTCTAGCTCATACAGGAATCTGCCAGCGTACTAACTTTTCTGGTTTGTCCTTTTTGTTTTTGTTTTTAACATAGTCAATAGAAAAGGGAAAATTACCAAGCCCACAGGCAATTTGACCAATAGGCCCTGGAAAAACGTTTGTGAAATCCGAAGGTCTGCAAACTTGAGTAAAGGCTGGCTTGTGAAATCCACACTTGGACCACTGATGATGAGTAAGCAGCGACTTCCACTCTGTCACATGTGTTCTCTCTCACTCAAATGTACACCCTCACAAGGAACAATTCCTCCATCTGGAACACGGGGACCTATTAATACATGTCCAAAGTTAAGGAGAAAACCCAGAGGTGCTAAGGAACTGTCGCTTTGCGCTTCTTAGAGAGTAGTAATAAAGGAAAACAAAATAAAGCAGAGTGAGTAGAAGGGAGAATGATGTTTCTACGCATTGTCTTTTTAGGATTTCAAGCGTTTCTTAGGTTTCAAAATGTGCAGGTGGTATTTTATGCTTACTTACTGAAGAATTGTTTCACAATCAATTCACTTCCACTAAAGCTTATTGGAACTGGGGGGATGGGGGGATGCAGAAGTCCAAAATTGCTATTTTTACACTTAAAAAAAATCATTTCCCTATCTTTGAAAATCTTTGGGCTAGAAACACACAAGTTATTTTGCTGTCCTTAAAGTTATTCTCTCTTATCTGTTCACCACTTTTCCCCTGCCCATTTTCCTCCATACTTTTGAGGTTGTGGACTGAGAAATTCCAAAGACCATTCTGTCCACTTCGGAAAGCATTTTGGTTCTAGAAAGGCTTTTGAATTATCCTAAGACTGAGGCAGGACTTAAGCACTCTGGCAATACATGAAACAAAATGGAGGAACCTTGACTCCCATTTCAAAGCCCCTTTCATGTGGCACCTTCCCATGAAATTACACAGGACACAATATAAGGTTTCCTCTGATGAGAAACAAATACATTTAACAACCTCTTTTATGAGGTTAGTCATTCTGCAGGATATTTTCTTCTCCAAAGGAATTCCATGCCTTACAAATTTAATCTATATGTTTTTTACCTTAAAGAGGCCAGCATCCTTATATCATAAATGGTAAAAGAAGGAACACAGGACCCAAAGAAGTTTGGGGATCTTGGCTCCATTGTCAGACTAAGTATCTTTAAAAATTCCTTAAAAGGGTAAAATCAACTTGCTCTATTTATGCTTTTCATGTATCTCTGGACCGCATGAAGCACAGTTCTGAGACATTGTTCTAACTCAGCTGTAAATGAACAAAAAAAACCCCAAACAACCAAAAAATTAAAACCTAGTGTCTTTGAGCAGTGTTCTCAAACATCACCATCACTTCAGCATCACCTGGAGGGCTATTAAAAACACAAATTACTGGACTACTCTTACCCTCCCACCTGAGTTTCCGACGTCATTGATCTGGGATCGGACCTGGGGATTTTCATTTCTAACCAAAATTCCCAGGTAGTGCTGATGCTGCTAGTCTAGGGACCGCCCTTCGAGATCCGCTGTGCTATCCAAAACTTCTGACGACCTACTCCAAATTATGATACTTCAACGTTCTCTGCATGTGTTCCGCAGAGAAGCCCCATCCGTTTGGTGCCAGTGGCATTTAGGAAAGATGATCGCCCCGGGGTTTGCCCAAGCACATTCCTTCCTAGCCCAGTCACTGCCGCGAAGACATAAGAGGGCAGATAGTCGCTAGACAGTTTCAGAAGGTCAAACGAACCCAGTCGTTGCGGAATCTGCCCTCGCACGTGACCGCTGGGCGTCTACACCCTCATCCTTCGGCCTTCTCTCCACCCCCGGGCCAGACAGCCTCAGGCTACCCGGCTCCGTGGCCTTGACCCGCGATGGCTCTGCTAGGTGCGCTTGTCTGCTGTCTGTTGGTCGCCGGGCATGGCCGTCCCGGGCTCGGACTGTCCGTGGCGCCCGGTGGCAGCCCGGGTCCCGCTCCGGCAGTGGGTGAGTGCGCGACCCTTTCCCTGCCGGGAGCTGCAGGAGAGTGCCGGGTAAAGCGCGCGGTCAGGAAAAGTGCTTGGGGGCAGCAGTGCACCCGGCGGAGGTTCGCGGCAGTGGAGCCCCAGGCGCGCCGGGCGCTGGGAGGAGGAGGGCGACTGCGGGACCAGAGCGCCTAGCGACCCGCGGGAGGTCGGGCTGGGCGGGGAAGTATCTTTGCCAGTGGGGGCGCTGCAGGGGGCGGCGGACACCAGGTTCCTCCGGGTGTTCGTCCCGGGGAAGGAAGGCGTTCTCTGCGTGTCTCTAGGAAAACCGAAGCTAGAAGCTGGGTGTCCCGCATTCCCAGAGGGCTCGATCTGCCCGGAGCGTAGGGGAGCTGCGGAGTTTTCTCTTCCCCACAGGGATGTACATTTCAGTGGGACTCAGGGTGTCTTATGTCCTGCTCGCTGGGGTTGGTGGCCTTTTCTTCCCACCCACTCCTCCAGCAGAGAGGACCGTCACAGTCTCGATGCTACCCACCTCTTAGTCTATGTTAGAACTCGCGGGACCTTCATTTCACTTTACCTGGATGTCCCTGGGTTCTCTGTGGGTGGGACCAGTTTTACTCATTCTTCACACTTCACTGCAGTAGCTGTTGCAGTAGCGGTTCTCCAAGTGTGGGACCAGCAGCATCAGCAGCACCTAAATTTGTTAGAAAGGCAGGTTCCCAGCCCACCCCAGACCTATGGAACACGATACTCTGAAAATTGGAGCCCAACAACCTGTTTAAGGAATTTTAGATTTTAGGATGCCTTTTGAGCCTTCAGTTTCAAAGATCAAGTTTCGCCCTGCCTCCCTGACTCCCTTTGAAAAGAATTGCTTCGTTAATTAGGGGGAGGGGATTTTGATAGGTGGAGTGCTGTTCTGTGTTTTGGGCATAGCTGTCTCTGAAACTCAGCACAGTGTTCAGTGCTGAAACCTCCTCTCTTCTCTGATGCTCTTGCTCTCTCACACGACTTTGGATACGCTCTGAAAAAATACCTCCTCTGTCTGAGAGCCAAGTTCTCATGACTCAGCTGTCAGGCAGTTGAAAGCAAGAACTGTGAATCTGGTTTCCCAACTGTCAGTCATAACAAGAAATTGACCTAAAATACTTATGCATGCTGGTTTCTCCTTTTATTAAAGCTAGTTTTTTTTAAATTGTTTTACTGTTTAGGATTTTGAGATAAAATATCCCAGGTTGCATGGGAACACCCAATGGCAAATCTGCTGTTTGGCTTTTAAGGATCTGATTGTAAAAGACCTCAATGACAACTTTCTGATGTGTAGGGAATCTTCACTTACACTTCCTTCTTTTGATAGAGAAGCTACAAGGCTGAGTCACTTAGGGAGGGGGTAGGGATGGGGAAACTGGGTTTAAAGATCTGCTGAATTGTTGACTCAGCAGTTTCACTGGATATATAATGTTATATGTTTTCCACTTGATGTGACCTTCTCTCTCCTCCTGATCCCCTCCCAAATTGCTTCCTTTACAACACCAACCATGACTGGCCCCTGCTTCCTTGGTGTGCGTGTGTGTGTGTAAATTCTCAGTCCTATCAAGTCCCAGGGGGCAGAGGACAACAACCCAGGGAGACCTTACCTGGGTGTGTTTGTCTAGAACTCTTTAGAATTAGGGGCACCTGGGTGGCTCAGTCAGTTAAGCATCTGCCTTCAGCTCA
This sequence comes from Ailuropoda melanoleuca, assembly GCF_002007445.2. Taxonomy (NCBI): domain Eukaryota; kingdom Metazoa; phylum Chordata; class Mammalia; order Carnivora; family Ursidae; genus Ailuropoda; species Ailuropoda melanoleuca. The sequence continues at coordinate 70,396,912 of NC_048227.1, forward strand.
GGTCATGATCCCAGGGTCCTGGGATCCAGTCCTGCTTCACGCTCCTTGCTCAGCAGGGAGCCTGCTTCTCTCTCTCCCTCTGCCACTCCCCTGCTTGTGCATGTTTGTTCTCTCTCCCTCTTTCTGTCAAATAAATAAGTAAAAAAAAAAAAAAAAAAAGAATTAGTAGGTCAGGGCCTGCAGGAGTATTTGGTGGGAACTGTTGTTATAAGCACACAAACAAAAATACCTATTTGAAACAATAACCATGTGTCCAAACATCTGAATTATGATTTACTAGGTTCTTTAGGATAAATTATAATGATTTTAGATAAATCGTAAGGGTTTTTTTTGGCATAGTGTTGAGCATTTATCTAGATATGTTGGCAACATGCACATGCAGGTACACATACATTTGTGGAGATCTTGTTAAACAGTATCTGCGGAACAAGAGAGAAATCATCGTGTAGTGAAAAGTACTTGGGACTGCAAACCAGAGAATCTTTAGCAGAGTGTGGGCTCAGCCACAGGCCAGGTTTGTGGCCTTAGACACACACACACACACACACACACACACACAGCAGTTTATCTCTAATTTCACTAGAGCAGGGAGGTGAGGCCTCCAGAGGTTCATTATTCATAAATCCCAGGTTAAGAACCTGGCAGAGCTCCTCTTGGCTTCTATTTAAAGACTTCTTTCAGTGCATCTAAATAATTACCCCCTCACTTATCTGCATCTGGCAGTGCAATGTAGTGGAAAGAGCGCTCGACTGGAAGTCTAGAGAGACTGGTTCTGGTTCAGCTTTCATTACTGAGTCACCATGTGATTTTGAGGAAATCCTGAAATCTGCCTATGCCTAATTAAAGAATGTTTATTGAGGGCCCACTCGAAGTCAGACATCTTCTAGATGCTGAGGATACATAAATCGAGGTACTACAGATGTGTTTTTGATGTGTTTCCAGTTTGGGTTTATAAAACTTTAATGTATTCATTATCTCATGTTCCTTAATGGTCACAGTATCTCATGTAGGTGTCATCATCTATTTCACATGAGGCAAGTGGGACGGAAGGACATTTGAAAGTGAGCACACACAGGGAGGCAAGCAGTGCAGGGGTTAAGAGCAGCATGGAATCTGGAGTTAGATTTCCTGCATCCCTATCTTGACCCTGTTGTGTATGACACGTGTGACTTGGATTAATCTCTGTGTGCTGCAATTCCTTATCTGTAAATGGAAAATAATGATGAGTTAATGTATGGAAAGTGTAAAAAACAGTACAAACCTTATAGTAAGTACTTGATAAATTCTAACTCTTACTTGGAAATGAGGAGGTTCAATCTCAAATTCAAGCTTGGGGTCAAAATAATAACAGTGTAATTAACATCGAGTTTACTAGATGCCAGGTATCTTCTAAGAGCTTTACTTCTACTAAATCGCTTAACTCTCATGCAGGAGGCAGTGATATTCTTCCAATTTTGCAGATAAAACAAGCCAAGAACATACGTTAGATAAGTAAGTGGAGCTTGGATTGATTGATTGATTGATTGATTGATTGATTGATTTTTAAAGATCTATTTATTTTATTTGAGAGAGAGAGAGAAAGAGCGGGGTGTGGAGGGGCAGAAGGAGAGGGAGAGAGGGTCTTAAGTAGACTTTGTGCTGAGTGTGGAGCCCCACCTGGGGCTGGATCCCATGACCCTGAGATCACAACCTGAGATGAAACCAAGAGTTGGACACTCAACCAACCATACCACTCAGACGCCCCTGGAGCTTGGACTGAAAGTTGCGGTAGTCTCACTCTGGAGTCCCTGCTCTTAACCGCAACACTATACTGTTCTGTGCTCAGTTTATTGTACCTTAATACTCTACAAGTGATTAAAAAAAAATGTTTACATACAAGTAAGATGTACTATATATTTATACACCAAGCATGGACAGCCTCCAGACTGCTTGCCAACCCTGCTTTGTGTGCTGGCTAAAGTATGCCTAAGCTAAAAATTAAAGTTGGAGTATTTTTCTGCATTAAGGAATAAAATAAATCATTCTTGGCAAATGTTTTCAAATGGGGACGGAATATCAAGTAACTAATCATAAAGACTATTTTATGTCTACTTTCTTCTGGATCTTTTGTCTACCACTCCTTAGCTGTGAACTTAAATACATTATAAAATTATGACAATGTTGTGGGAGAAAACGACCCAAATATAACTTACCTTTTCCACCTTAACAAATTAACAGTTTTAAGTTTTTTTGCTTTATTATCCCAGCTTTGGGTTCTATTCAGGTGTTTGCTCACTTACATACTCAGCTTTTCTCATCTCTGTACAGACAGATACAAGTTCGCCTTCTGCTTGTTTGCTCCATGTTTCTAGATTAGGACATGCTGCTATGTCACTTCCGATATGTTTCTGATATAAATTAGTCATCATCAGAGTGAACTCAAAATTCAAAGTGTGACAAGCCTCAATGTTAAAATAACTTATTAATTGCGTATGAGAAGGCAGCAAAATCATAGATGATATACTTAAATTAGGTATAAGCAAACTAGAGGACCTTTCAAAATGGGGTTCAGATTTTGACTCTGCCATTTATTAGCTGTGTATACCTGAGCAAGTTTCCTAATTGACCCAGCATTCATTTCTCAACTCTAAAATGAGAACAGTGATTCCTACTTCAAGTTTTGAGAATGAAATGACATAGTATATTTAGTTTCCTTATTATAATGTGTGGCACAAATGCTTAATAAAGAGAGGTACTACTGTGCCTATTTGTACCAGTATTTCCTTCAACGAAAGACTCTTTCCCATGCTCTCAAATGGGTTCTCAGTTTCTCCCTGAGGATTCATCTCTTTAACAAATGCTTTCCTTAATATTATTAACATTTGATTCAAGTGTACATCGGGAGATGTTCCTGTATTTAGTAACTTTTAAGAGCTGCTAGCAATCCCTACTTTTGGCTTAAAACTAATACTAAAATGTTATGTTCTTTTTCCTTTAATGTTGAGAGGCAAGGATTTTCAAGAAAGTAGGAGTGAGACTGAGGTCCTCGTTCGGCAATCTATTCACTGTGGAACCCTAACAGACCATATAATGTTTCTATGTCAATTTTTCCACAAGAAGAACATAAATAAGTTCTAAAACCTTAAATCTGCAAGGAAGGGAACATACCACTAAGACACAATATATATTCTTAGTGACCTCCCAGAAGGATATCTCCTTATATTTCATCATGCAACTTATGTTTGTTATGTAATCTTTGTTAGGTAGTCGTGCCATCCCTGAGCTCATGAGTTCTGACACATGTAAGTAGTAAATTGTAGTAAATTCTTCCCACTCTCTGAAATCCTCATCTCCTGACAGGGAAGTATTGTATTTACCTTCAGGGCAGATGAACCTTTCAATTATTAAGTCTTTCCTCCATTACAGGGAGGACTGTCTCTAGTTTTACTATAAATATTTTTATGGGAATTCCGAAGGGGAAGCAGATTTAACACCATTTCTTTTCTAATCAACAGGACAGTTTTGGCATGTGACTGACTTGCACTTAGACCCTACCTACCACATCACAGATGACCACACAAAAGTGTGCGCTTCCTCCAAAGGCGCCAAAGCCTCCAACCCTGGCCCTTTTGGAGATGTTCTGTGTGATTCTCCATATGACCTTATTTTGTCAGCATTTGATTTTATTAAAAATTCAGGACAAGAAGCATCTTTCATGATATGGACAGGGTAAGTGATTATACAAACACCGTTAGTTACTCAATATTTATCCACGGTGTCCTGAGCTTCATTAGAATGCTGAATTCCTATGAAGATTAAGTACATTTTAAGTTAAGAATTATTTGGGTTTTAAAAATACTATGTCAAATTAATCATTAGATTATTAGAGATAAGGAAGATTTTAGAAGTCTCAGAATTTTGAATTTTTTTAGAATATAGGCTCTAGACAAATGTTGATGTTAGCTAAGAGATGACTTCACAAACAGAACATTTACATCAGTGTTTTGAGGTGTTTATTAATGTGATAACAGGTCTTGATTAAATAATCAAAAACAAAAGGCTACACTGGCAGTTAATCTGGGATAGCAATTTTGTAAATATCATCTTCTGGTGGTATAATTAATTAATTCTACCTGCCATGACAGAGTGATGAGGTCTATGTTTCCTGTGCCTGCAGTGACCATGGTGCTATTTAACTAATTTATACATTGTAACTCATTTAATCTTTGCAATTGGTATTATTATTCCCATTTTACAGATGAAGAAATGAAGGCTGAGCATCTAACTTCTTGCTCAAGTTCACAAAGCTAGTAAATGGCAAAGCTGGGCAATTTAGCTCTGGAATCTGTGCTTTTAGTTGCTCAAACATTTGCCTCTCATAATCTTCAGTCAGGCAGTGTAATAGGCTTGTATTTGTATTATGCAAATTTTTTAAAGTAGGATTTTCTGTGGGAGAAAGGTAAATGAAGAGTAGTTTATCAACTCTTTTAACAATCATCTGTTGTTTTGCTGAGAAAGGTGTGCAGTGTACAAGGCATCATGCATACATCTAGTGACTTTTATAGAAATTGATTTTGTTCTCGGGGTGGCTCACTTGGTTAAGCGGCTGACTCTTGATTTCAGCTCATGTCATGATCTCAGGGTCTGGTATTCAGCCTGAGCCCCACGCTAGGCCACACTCGGCAGGGTCTCTGCTTGAGGATTCTTTCTCGCCCTCCTCCTCTGCCCCTGCCCCTGCTTGCACCCTCTCCTCCTGCCCCTTCCCCTGCCTGCGTGCGCACGCTCTCTCTCTCTTTCTCTCTCTCAAATAAAGAAATAAGACTTTTTTAAAAGAAAGTTTAGAAATTGATTCTGTTCTCTATGATTTGTCTCCTTTTCAGGGATAGCCCACCTCATGTCCCAGTGTATGAACTCTCAACAGACAAAGTCATAAGTGTGATTGCTAATATGACAGCTACCATCCGGAGTCTCTTCCCAAACCTCCGGGTTTTCCCTGCGCTGGGTAATCACGACTATTGGCCACAGGTAAATCTGATTTCAACTTCCAAAAGTGTTTCAGGGATTTTTCCCATCAGGACTGTCAAAACTATGACAATAACTAGCTGATGGTAGGGCATGGGAATGCGGCTATGGCGGTAGAGTGTGCTCTTAATAACTTGAAGAAGGTAAGACAAGTGCTTTGGAGACTATAAAGTGACTCTTAATATTCCATTAAAAAGGTTATGTCCATAGTGAGTTTTGGAAGCAAATTGCCTAGTTTGTGGATTATTGATTCTTGTTTTCCTTCATATTCTTCCTCAATTTCTACTTTCTTTTGAATAATTTTGTTGTTCATTCAATTTCCATGATAAGGTTAGCAAGGAAGTTTAATATTGACAAATGTTTCCATCTTGCAGAATTTCTATCAGGCATACAAAGTTCTCCACACTCTGATCTATGCTAGATTATGATTAAAAACAAAAACATAGGGGCACCTGGGTGGCTCAGTTGGTTAAGCATCTGCCTTCGGCTCAGGTCATGATCCCCGGGTCCTGGGATCGAGCCCTTCGTTGGGCTCCCTGCTCAGCAGGCAGTCTGCTTCTCCCTCTTCTCCCTGCTCATGCTCTCTCTCGCTATCTCTGTTTCTCTCAAATAGATAAATAAAAAATCTTTCTTAAAAAAAAAAAACCCAAAACATAGCAAACTATCATAAGAACCAAAGAGGAAGGTTCCTGTTCAAGTCTAGTTTATTTAATTAAGATGTGATTCAAGACAGAGATTGTGTTCAGAATATTTAATGCCTGATAAGCCCAGGTCCCAACCTATTAGAGGGACCGTTTATTAAACAGCCTGTACATAACAGTTGGATGCTGGGCCTCGGCTATAGGGTCCTGTTAAAGTAGGTAGAATCTTAGACTTGTACAGATTCAAGAGATCTCAGAGACTGTTTTTTAGTTCAGGGCTTGGCAAACTGTGATCTGTGGTCCAAAAACACTTGTTTTTGTTATGAGGTTTTATCAGAACACAGCCACGGCTCTTCTTTCTGTATTGCTGGTGGCTGATTTCTGATTTTGCACCAGAACAGCAGAGGAGAATTGTGGCCACAGAGACTGTATGGCCCATAAGCTTAAAATACTTATTATCTGTCCCTTCATAAGAAAAGTTTGCTGATCCTTGGTCTAGATCAACTCTTCATTTTATAGATGAGAAAACTGAGGCCCGGAAATGTCACATTGCTTGTTCACATGCTCACAATTGCTTAGTGGTAGAGGCCACATCATGGATCTTTGGTGTTCGATTAGACTAACATCCTTTCCTATACCCCTTGTTCTTGCCAGATTGACGTACTCAGTATTCCTGGACATGGTATTTACCTTCATACCTCTCTTTGGCTAGATTTATTTCTTGCTTATAATATCTGTTCCATCTCACATCAAAAGAATGGTTCATGAGGGTTTGATCACCTAAATACAGTGATTTTGAAAAGTTGTACTCTAGGATGAGCTTAAGTTTCAAGTAACTTCGTGGCACTGGCCTCCAGGCTTATGTTAGTCTCTGTGAGTCATCCTGTAAACCAGGGGTCAACTTTGTTACTGTTGGGATGTTAGACCACACAGGGCAGACGCTTGGGGAGGAACATTCTCTAGAAGCCAGAGGCTACCCAGACTGGGTTTTTTTGTTCTGTTTTGTTTTTAAGATTTATTTATTTATTTATTTTAAAGAGAGAGAGAGAGAGTGAGAAGGGGGAGGGACAGAGGGAGAGAGAGAACCTTGGAGCAGGCTCCCCACTGAGCATGGAGCCTGACGTGGGGCTCAATCATAGGACCCCAAGATCATGACCTGAGCCGAAAACAAGAGTTGGCTGCCTAACCAACTGAGCCACCCAGACACCCCACGCACGTTGTTTTTATATGCTTTAGGTGACAGGCAGATTGGTGTAGTGGAAAACACGTGGGGTTTAGAGTTGTATTCACTAGACTATAAACCTACCCTGCTCTGCTCCCAAAAGCTTGACCAACATGGATAATTCACTTAATGTCCTTGACCCATAAGTCACTCGTTTGTAAATAGGAGCAATGCTACCTGCCCTGGAAAGTTTCTGTGAGAATTAGTGCTATGGCATGAAAAGGCCATAGCTTCCAACCTGGCACATCTGAGCCCTCAGTAAGTGGAGTGGCAGTTATTACAGCAGTACGCAGGGACGTGGGATACATTTTCCCCAACTCCTTTGGGGATTTGTTTCATTTTGCTTTTATTTCTGTCTTCTTTTCGTGAAGTCAAAGCTTATAATAATTCAAAGATAGAGGTGATATCCAAATTCTAAAATAGATCCTGTTGTATGTATAGCTAGGGTATGTTGGGCAGCCCGTATACCTTAAAGAGTTATTTTTTTTCTCTTTCAAACTTATGACTTTATATCTGGAAATCTTCTTTCTGTTATTTTACTTCCATCCTTCCACCCCAGTTTCAGAAATGTCAAATGTAACATGAAAACCCCATAACAAATTCTCCTACAGACAGATAGCTGAGGTCAGATTCTGGTGAATATTGGTAAAAACTATGTTAGTATTATTTAACAAATAATTAGTTAGCAAATAATTTGTTAAGTATTATTTCTCTATTAAAATCTCATAAACATGCACATAAACATAGTTACATAAGCATACATACACAGATGCTCATCCCCACCCATTACATCAGAAGTAGATATTAGCGTGGGCAGCCCAGGGATTCCTTCCAGTCACCACCCAAGGAAGCAGTCTGGGCCAGGTTCCTCATTTACTCCTACACTGGCAAGGCTGGTGCCAACAAACTTATGGGTGAGTCACTTCTCATTATACCTCATTTCTCGGCAGTGCTCATGTCACAGCCAAAGAGGATTGAGATGATGGCATGGTACACCAGATAATTGGGCATAGGAGTGATGGAGGAAAGACTTGGCATTTAGACCAAGCTCTGGAACTGATCAGCTGTCCCTGGGTGAATCCTCTAACTTCTCTGGTCCTCATATTTTGCATATCTAAAATTGAGAGAAGAGTCTAGAGTAATTTTATGTAATTTTAAGGTTATACATGACCATACCAGTGTGTTGGCATGGCTAACATCAATGGCTAACACTTTGAGGTTTTTGATGTTGATGATGATAACCGACTTTTAATCAGAATCCGGATTGACCTATAAGTCATTGTATGATTTTCAGACAGATAATTCTGATATCTGACACAAATTGAAAATATACTTAGGATAGTTAATTCTAGTTAGAACAAGTCATTTGGTTATTACGTTCCCTGAATGTACTTGTATTTTCATCATGTATTAGGGATACGTATTAGGAATTAATGTGACTTGGGTGTCATCTTGAAAAATAACTAAGCATTTTAACTAATGCTAACAGGAAAACTCCTTTAAGAAATAGGTCCATATCACCAACATACAGAAGAATATGAGGGGAGTGAAGAAAATGGCTTCAGTTTATTAATACAATTTTTTTAAAACAAAAAAATAGGAATAATTACCAAATTTCACACATGATTTGTGGATTTTTATTCAATATATACTTTCTTAAAATTTGGGGGTTTTTCTTCCTTCCTTAAAACTTATGTCACATAAAGATTCTATAGTATAAGATGATAAAATAGGTTGATAAAAATACTTTATGATAATAAAAATGTTTTATACACATGTTGTTTAAAAAATCAAAACCTGTTGATATAAAGAGAAGTCTTCAAATCAAAAGCAGGTGGTTATAAATTTTCATTCAGAAAGTTCAGAAGTTTTATACTAGGGTGAGCATTTCAGAGGACATTGTTTAATTCTAAAATCATGAAGTTTTCTTCAACGTGCTTTACCAGGCCCTGCATGTTCAGGCTCAAACCTGCTGCCTCTGTGTCACTTTAATGAGCTCACTCCCACATCTATCCTATATCCTGGCCAACCAGCACAAGCGCTTTTCTCTGTAAATAACACTGTGCATGTTGGTGTCTGGGCCATTGTCTTTGCTTTGATGCCCTTTCTTGTCAACTTGATGAAATCATTATTCAAACCCCGGTTTGTATGCTCTCTTCACTTTCCCCACAATGCCGTGGGGGCCAGACTCAATTATTCACACCTCTATCCTCCCAGAACCTTTGTGGTAGCACCTTGCACATTGTCTTATAGCTGATTGATTATATATTTTTTTGTCTCCTTAAGTTACAAATTCCTTAAAGATTAAGTCTATCCAGTATTCATCCTTGCATCTCCAGACATCTAGCATAGTCGTACGGGCTCTAGTAATGTTTAAATCAGTTAATCCACGTGTCCTTAAAGTTTCAACGGTGGGCTATGTTGTTTGTGGCCAGGATCAACTGCCCGTCGTCACCAGCAAGGTATACAATGCCGTAGCAGATCTCTGGAAACCCTGGCTCGATGAAGAAGCTATTCGTACTTTAAGGAAAGGTAAGGGAAAGACTTATTCATCCTCATTTCGTCTCTATTTTTATTCATGTTGTTTAGACTAAGATCTTTAATGTTTGCCTGGGTGTATTCATTCTGGAGGTGCCCAGTTTTTCTGGAGGCCATAAGTCATCTTTGAAAGCTGAGGAGAGGCAGGGATGGTGAGTGGTGGACCCAAGGCAAAGAGAGCAGGTCCAAGGTCAGGGGCTAGCTCTGAAAGTGTCACTGCAGCAGCCCCTTGGGTGTTGTCACCACGGGCTCGTGGGTGTGAGCGGGGCTCTGCCTTAAAGCCTCAGCCCCCCGAGACTGCGGCAGCTCTGGTTGATCTGACGTCTCTTCCATGGCCGTGTCCGGCAAGGTCCAACTGTGTTCCCATTCTGCGCATTTCATATTTCATGCTCTCATCTTAACCCCCAAACATGCCGAGGTAGAAGCTGATGCACGGATATTTCCTTTCCAAAATTCCATACCTCACGACCTAGTCCCCAAACACTTAACTAATGTTTCAGCTGAATATTGGATACAACCGTTGCTATTAACTCAGTATGTGGAAGTGCTGCCGCGCGACCTGGCACACAGTAGGTTTTCAGTAAGTGTTCAACCTGATTCTTATTTAATGACGGCCTGTGTACATACTAACTAAATAATGAGAAATAAGTATAACCTTCCTGACTGGCTTGTAAACCATAATGAAGAATTTGCTTTCATTGCCACTGTGAATCTGTGTGTGTGTTTTCCTAGAGTGTGTCTTACATTTGTTTTTATAGGTGGCTTTTATTCGCAGAAAGTTTCGCCTAATCTGAACCTTAGGATCATCAGTCTAAACACAAACTTGTACTACCCCCCAAATATCATGACTCTGAATGAGACTGACCCAGCAAATCAGTTTGAATGGTTAGAGAATACACTGAACACCTCTCAGCAAAACAAGGAGAAGGTATATCCCAGGGACCCAAATCTATCAGGGGATAAACAGGGGCTAAATGTGGGTGTTTATTAACTCGAGTGGGGGTCAGGTACTAATAAAAGTATTAAAATTTGAAGATGTTTTCACATAAAACACCTTATGGTTTAATTAACTGTTGAGTTTGTTTGATTTTGCTTTGCTTTTAATGCTTTGAGGATTGATTAACACCTGTTTTTTTATAAAACAAATTGTGACCAAGGTCATAGTTACCAAATATCATCAACAGTGTAGTTTAAATGAGTCAAATGCAAATGTAGTGATATTAATAGTTTTATAATTTCATCCTTTTTTGGTGATAGGAGAGATGGTATATTAGCTTTCTAAATTTTAATTAATCTGCTTTCAATCTTGGGCATCTAAATGTCACTTGGTTGTGATAAGTGTGCAGAAAGATTCTCATCAGCCCTCCTTGTGTTTTTTTTCCAGGTGTACATCATAGCGCATATCCCGGTGGGGTATCTGCCCTATTTAAGCAGCACCACAGCAATGAGAGAATTCCATAATGAGAAATTGATAGATATTTTTAGAAAATACAGCAGTGTCATTGTAGGACAATTTTATGGACACACTCACAGAGATAGCATGATGGTTCTTTCTGATCAAAAAGGTAATATGATGGGGCGCCTGGGTGGCACAGCGGTTAAGCGTCTGCCTTCCGCTCAGGGCGTGATCCCGGCGTTATGGGATCGAGCCCCACATCAGGCTCCTCAGCTATGAGCCTGCTTCTTCCTCTCACACTCCCCCTGCATGTGTTCCCTCTCTCGCTGGCTGTCTCTATCTCTGTTGAATAAATAAACAAAATCTTAAAAAAAAAAAAAGGTAATATGATATTCTGTTTTGCATCTCCTTAATCCAAGATGCTAGAACAAAGCAGTGGGTATCTGGTAATTTTTACTGATCCAGCAAATTAAAAGTTTCACTAAATGAACCTGCCAGCACCAGATTCTCCCGAATTATCTTCTATGCTTTTAAGTCAAGTGTCTAATTCGTGTTTAGGCCTGCAATTGGGTTTCTCCCTATTTGTTCCACGGGGCCACCATCATTTGATAGCTGTGAACAAAAAAGGCTCTGAAACCCTCAGCTCACTCAACTTTTCTTTTAGATCCTCAAGTTTAGAGAAATATTGCTGTTTGTTAATTACCTCCTAGACTCAAGTTTCTTTTGATATGAATTCTGATTCTCAGAATTTGATTAGCAAAGCACAATTTACCTTTGGTTTAAAATTTATCAAGTGCTTAATTTTAAGTGCAAATCAACATTTTCATCTACTCAAAATTAAAAGAAAAAATAGAAGAAGCTCGAGCATCAAACAAACTATGATTACCTATTTTTAAAGATGGCTTCCTCACGAGGACAGGAAATTGGGAGTTAACGAAATAAGGTTCCGATTTTAGAGTAGTCAGCCAGGAAAAAAAAAAACAATATATATTTTTTCCAGCAATTAGAGAATGTTTTCAAAATGCATTTCATCTACAATGAACAGGCTTGGTAAAAATGACCATTTTTCAGCAGTTGGTAGCTTTTTTACTCAGAAATTTAGTCCTTTAATAGCTATGTATAAAAACAGGGTGACCCTAATCAGATTCTTAAGTGTAATTATTGGCATATTGTTCTAGGTAGATGAATAGAACAAACCAGTGTTGTATTTGTGTGTGTGTGTACTTGTAATAACTTGGATTTTGTTATTATGAAAATTTTCAAATACGCCCCAAAGCAAAGAATAATAAAACAACCCCCCATGTACCATCACTTATATTTAATATCTATCAAGATTTTGCCACATTTGCTTTACCATCACTTTATTCTTTTTTCTTTTTCTCAAGTATTTGAAAGGGAATCTCAAGCATTACATCTATTTTAGCCCTACGTGCATTGCTAGAATACATAGCTAACTTACATGCTCATAATATGATTGACTTACCTACAAAGATCAATAATAATTCTTTGGTATCATCTAATACCAAATCATAATAAAATTCCTTTATTTTCTCAAAAGTGTTTCTTTATAGTTGTTTCAAGTCAGGATTCTTCAAGGATAATATCTCATTTGGCTGTTATGTCTGTTAATCTCTTAATCATGAATTTGTTCATATTTTTAATAAAGTTAAACTCAATTTTAAAAAATATGTTTATACACATATGTTTTATCCAGGAAGTCCAATAAATTCTTTGTTTGTGGCACCTGCTGTGACCCCAGTGAAGAGTGTTTTGCAAAAACAGACCAACAATCCCGGCGTCAGACTATTTCAGTATGATCCTCATGATTATAAATTATTGGTAAGTTGGCACAATTTTAGAATTATGCATGTCTTTGTACAGTTTTCATTAGTTTAGTTGAATGTCTTCAGCTTAACTATGTAAGTTGTTTCTATATTGAAATCTCATGATGTCTTTCCTCTTTTTTTATATTTGGCTTATCAGCGCTTGCTAAGTATGGGTGTAGGAGGTCAGCTTTTGGGAGGTTGTTTCTGTCCTTCTAAAGACGTCACATTTGTTTCACACATTGGGCAGGACCTGATTTGTGGACTTGTATACATACCGAAACTTTTCACTAGGACTCTTTTCTAGAACATAGCTGTGCAGATAATTCTAGACTTTGAAACTGTACTCTTTCAAGTGTTGTTTTACCTACTTCCTTGTCCCCAGTCTATTCTTCTGTAAATGAGCATTAAACCAAGAATTACTGACCTCACAGAGTTGCTGTGAGGATTACTTGAACAAATACACGTAAAGCACTTAGAAAAATGCTTGCTTCTAGTAAGCACTCGATACATGGTAGCAGAATTTTTTTGTAAAGAAAATAAATTGAGCTGGATATTTATTTTTGGCACAAATGTTCTCTGGAACTTGTACATGGCTATGTTTTAGACCAATTTAGCCTTGAAAGGCTGAGCATTTTGCTTATGAGTACTGCTCCTTTTAATTAATATCATTTGAAAAGAAATTTTCAATTAAAGTCTTTATTGATGTAAATGCATTTTTTAAAATAATATAATAACACATAATTTAATTTTATATAATAATATATAATATAATAATATATAATTATTATTAATAATTTAATAATGAATTTAATAAGCGGTAGCTCTCTTATTCTGTAGAGCATGTTTTTATGAAGGAGGAGGGCAGGGCAGTCTGATTTAATTTGTAAACATTAGATTAAATGAGGAAATAAAAGAGTTGACTGAATTAATTTTACAGCTCTTAGCTTCCTATTTTTGGATCTGAACATCAGATACACACACGCATATATATACTTTTATATTATATATGTGTATACATGTACATACCTGTGTGTGTGTGTGTGCACACATACTGACATGGAAAGATGCTGTGATATCGCACTAAATTATTTTTAAAAGTGCAAAATAGTGCATAGTATAACTTCATTTTTTGAAAAAGCCAAAAAGATAGCAAATAGGTATATATATTCTAAATATTTATATTTGTTTTGTACATAAAATCTAGGACAACGCACATACACTAGAGTGCTGATTAATGTTTAACAAGTTGTTCATTGGGGGAAAAAACACTTATTTATAGTGCCGATTTCCATGATATAGAAACTCCCATCATGGCCAATTTTAAGCTGCCAAAGGGATGTCAATTAACTTGCAAGATTGCTGCAAATTTGATCATTGGCTCTGTGAGCTGATACAAGCTGCCTCAGCACACCACTAATTTATACGCAGCTATTAGCAGTGGTTACTTCTGAGGTGTGGGAATCAAAAGCTTTTTATTTTGTATATCTCTCTGTATAGTTTTGCTTATTTTCTATTATGTTCTTTCATTATTTTCAGTTAAAAAAATAATACAGATTTTTCTATGGGGACTTTTTTTTTTTAACAAAACCAAATCTCCCTGTTTTAAATGACTACAACTTTAAATTAAGAATGTCACATAAATCCTAGTAAGGACTCTGCTGTGCAGTACTTTATATGCCAAAGAATAAGTCAAGCTTTGTGATTATTTTGCTATAGGATATGTTGCAGTATTATTTGAACCTGACAGATGCAAATCTAAAGGGAGAATCCGACTGGAAGCTGGAATATGTGCTGACGCAGACCTACAGCATTGAAGACCTGCAGCCAAAAACTTTGTATGGATTAGCTAAACAATTTGCAATCCTAGGCAGTGAGCAGTTTATAAAATACTACAACTACTACTTTGTGAGTTATGACAGCAGTGTAATTTGCAATCGGAAATGTAAGGCCTATCAAATTTGTGCAATTTTGGGTCTTGATCATAGTTCCTATGTAGATTGCCTCAAACAACATTATATAAAGTACCATCCCTAAATTTCATGTTTTGTGTTCCTAGAAAATGTAACACTGTTCTGTTTCTGAGATCAGTTTGTGGGAATTGTTACGTCAATCTTTGTGAGTTACTGAGTGGGCAAGCAGGATTCCTAATCTTTGCTTTCTTTTTTATAAGCCTCAAATGTAGATATTTGTAACATTCTAAATCTTTATTAAATCGAATATATTTGAACTGCCCATTTCTAGAATGATGTCTCGAAGTGAATACCGTATCTTCCAGTTTATGTGTCTAATTTAAACTCTTGTACACTCATGAAATTGTCATTTATACAATAAAGCAAATGATTTCTCAAGTATGATGAATTATTTTTCTATTTTTTATATATTTATTTTTATTTAAACGTAATTAATTAACATATAATGTATTATGGTCACTGATTCATCAGTCTTATATAACACCCAGTGCTCATTATATCACGTGCCCTCCTTAATGCCCATCACCCAGTTACCCCAACCCCCCACACCCCTCCCCTCCAGCAACCTTCAGTTTGTTTCCTATAATTCAGTCTCTTATGATTTGTCTCCCTCTCTGATTTCATCTTGTTTTATTTTTTTACATGATGAATTATTTTTATTTTTATTTTTATTTTTTTAAAGATTTTATTTATTTATTTGACAGAGATAGACAGCCAGCGAGAGAGGGAACACAAGCAGGGGGAGTGGGAGAGGAAGAAGCAGGCTCATAGCGGAGGAGCCTGATGCGGGGCTCAATCCCAGGACTCTGGGATCACGCCCTGAGCCGAAGGCAGACGCTTAACCGCTGTGCCACCCAGGCGCCCCATGATGAATTATTTTTAATAGGAAAATTTTCTTTTAATTCACTCTTAAAAACTCATATGTAAACTGAGGTTCAAACTGCTTAAATCTCAAGTGTCAACTGGGGCTAATATTGTTTCCATGCACTGTCTACTGTTGGGGAAACACCAAGGTCTCACTGAGGCCATCGTGGGGCCTGTGAAACACCAAAGGACATGGGTTGTTTAGCTGTCCTTCCTCTGTGCATGAAGGGGTGTCCTCTATAGTACCGCTAACTTTTCAGAAAGTCACAAGTTGTGCTTCTTGTAACTGCAGTATGAGCATAAGGCCTAGATCCTAGCCCAGTGCCTGGCACTTAGTAAATAACTGTCAAAAGAAATTGAAAGGCATGAGTATTTCTCAAAGGGATATGTGAGAACGCAGCACTGGTGTTTTCTTTGTCATGATACTCCAAGAGAGGATAAAAATGAGCCTTAGTTTTGGGGGATTGTTTTTTGGGTTCTGCCCTGGTTGCTTGCCTCTCAACAGCTTCACTTAAGCTGTTGTTTGCTTCCAGGCTAAAAGAGCCGAGGAGGAGGCCCAGGCGTGTAGGAAACTTCAATACTTTGGTTTGCTGAAGAAGACACAATCAGCAACCTGAGGTCAATCAACAAGGAGAGTGAAACTCATTATCCTGTGACTGGTTTGACTTCGTGTAAAAAAAAAAAAAAAGACTTACACATGTCAGATCTCACCATAATGAAGCTAAATTATTCTGATTTCCAAAGGGCTGAGAACACAAATACTGCAAAATAAAAATAGAACATCTAAGAGACTATCAATATTCATTAGGGAAACATTTTCTTAATTTTCAGGTTTAAAAAATAAATTAGTATGGCTTTTAGAAGTGAGGATGCGGAAATAAAGCAAAAATTCATTGTTATAAAATAATCTCATTATTTAGAAATCATCCTGCCTTCAATTATATTCAAAGTTGGTATTGTCAAATGCCTACATTATATATTTATATATTTTTATACTCAGGGACAGAAGTTTTAAGAACACAGGTGTGTACCATATAAGAAAAAGAATTCTAAATGGTGAAAACCAAAGACAGAGTGCACTGACTCCAAATGAGTCACTGTGGTGGGGGCAAATAAGTTTGGGTTTGCAGGATCATGGTAGAGGGAATTCCTGCATTTGCTAGGATTGGGGCTGTGAACAGGCAGAGTCCTTTCTACAGTATTCTACAGCTTAAAGTTTTTAATGCTATCTTTTTGTGTTCAGGTTACTTTTACCTTAAAGTAGGAATAAATGGTCTTAACATTTCAAGTAATATTTAAGGATTTTATCAGTAATTAAATGAATTTAAGCATTCCATAACCAGAGCTTGTTACCATTATTTTTCGTGGTTTTTTCCCTGATTATTATTACCAAATCTCAAATTCAGCTGTCCATTGCTTGAAAGGTCAATACTCAAGATACAAGTGTTGATTGGAAAGGAATATGAGCTTTATTCAGAAGGCCAGCCACCTGGAGAGAAGGCAGAGTCTTATCCAAAAGCTGACTCTGAGGTTTCTGCCTCACCAAGAGGGTTTTAAAAGGGCAGGAGGCCTCGCTAATCAGTGAGGGGGTGCAGTGGCCTGTATCATTTCCTGATTCTCTGTAGATTTCATGGGGCCTATTTACAACTTCCATTGCTTGAGGGGTGTGCAAGAGGCTTAATTCCTGTTCTGTGATGTGCAAGGGCTTTCTAGTCTCCTTCTAGAAGAGAAGGTAAGATTTATAGATTCACAGGAGGGTTAGTAAATCAATCATGTGAACGTAAGAACACCTATTAAAGATCATCATGCTAGTTATGAAGATCAAGGCGGCCTCGATTCCCCTGTCAATTTACCATTCCATATCTATGGGATCAAGGACCAAGGTCCACCTTCCATAGCTTCTTCATGCTGATATAGGGCATAGTCAGGACCTTGGAATGGAATATGTTAATGTGGGTTTGAAGCACTCCTTTATGCACAACCGATGTGACTCGCTTGCACAGTTCTGTTACACACATTGCAATGAGCTTAATTCCTATGTATACACTTAAGAATACTAGCATGAGGGTGAGTCCTAATTTTAGAATGCCTCTAAGATGGTCCTAAGTCCTGATGGTATCCAGGAGAAGGTGTTTGTGAACCAATTCCATCCTCCCTGGAACGTGGGTGTATGGCAATCTAGAGTTTGCTGCAACCAAGTGGCTTGCTGTCTGATTTCATCAATACTGGTTTCCACTTCCAAGGAGGTACTGATGTAAGTGCAGCAAGATGAGTTAGCAACAGCATAAATTCCCCCTTGCTCCGCTTGGATATAGTCTAGGGCCATATGGTTATCCAGGGTCATTAGGGAATCTAACGATTTTTATAAGTTAGCCAAAGATCTGGTAAGGTTTCGTGATGGTGAGAGTTGGGGACAAGTTGCAAAGCCCATGTTGATGAGAAGCAGCCTTCCATTACGGCAACAACGTATAACCAAAGAAATAGCTGCATCAGAGATATTGCCTTGGGGGGGGGGTCATAGTCAGTCTAGTAAATGATTTCAGGGAACTAGTCAATGTTTAGTCTCATTAGCCAAGTAGAGGGAGAAAGGAATTCCTGGGGTGTCCAGAAAGGGTAGAAGAATTTGTAAAACAATCCATGGCCCAGGGGACTCCATCTAATTTGCAAGTAAAGACAAATCCAGCAAGAGCACAATGACGAAAGGTGGAGTCCTTCCCAAGTCTTAGTGAGAATCGGCTTACCACCCGCGCCGCTCAATCCATCCAATCTCGGCTCGCCTCAACCTGGCTGTGGATATCATTTGTAGCCGGAAAAGAAAACATGACTGTTGTTTACACATAGGGAGCTGGTCCCTTTTGGGAGATGGTTTCATGTGATATCTAATTGGGGAATACATGCCTATTTTCTGTCCTTTGAAAATAACTTCTTTTAGTACAGTACTTAGAGGGACTTTGAGACACCGGGGTAACTCATGATCATTTTGAGAGAATCTAGCTATTCTAACACTAGAGATTTTTAAGTAGTCTTTTTTTAATTAAGTAAGCTTTATGCCCAATGTGGGGTTTGAGCTCGTGACCCCAAGATCAAGAGTCACATGCTCTACTGACTGAGCCAGCCAGGCACCCCCTAACCCTATACATTTTTATTTTGGCCTTTGGGGATTTCTGAGGTGTTATAAATGGAGTGGACCAAGGGTCTTCATGGCTTTCTTAGCACATGTGGCTGTAGCCAAAGTCTGAATTACCCGTACTAGTGTCCTGTCTTTCCAGTCTAGAGCTAGAGAAGACATGATTAGTATGGATGACAGAGTGAACACAGTTGTCATGGATTTCTTTTCCTAAAGGGGTATTTTAAATCCTGGATGGGATGGCTTTCCCAGCGGGGGTTTTAGTGGCCTCTTCGTTGTCAGTAGGTGGAGCCCTCTTCCCTCTGGTGTGGGGCATCCACTGCTTTACCCCTGCAAGTTTTAGAGAAGTACAACGGTCAGTGAGACTTCATAAGGCCCCACCCATTTCTCAGCCAACTGCTGATTGGGTCCTTAAGTTTTCGGTCTTTAATAGTACTGTGTCTCCAGGCCTGAAAGCTAGAGTGGCTCATCTGTTGAATACATAGACCTAGAGAGGACAAACTTGTGCGAAACAGTTAATCTTTGACTCAAATGTTTTACATGTTGTTTACTCCTATTTTCACTTTCTTAATCTAAAGGTGATGTCCCTAGAGCAGAGGCCTGAAAGGATCTTCTCAAAAGGGCTTAATCTTAGCCTGCTTCTGGGGGCAACCCTAATGCAGAACAGGACAAGAGGTAGAACCTTATTCCAGTTCAGGTTTGTTTCTTGACAGATTTTGGCCAAAGTCTTTTTCAGTGTATAATTAATTTTTGCTATTTTCTTTGAGGTTCCCATGAAGCATATAATTTCCAGCTGATCTGTAAAGTAGCATTTCCTTTCTGCACCACATCAGACCCAAAGGCAGGTCCATTATCATTCTGAATACTATAAGGCAAACCAAACCTAGGAACAATTTCCTTTAGTGAGAGTCTTACAATGTTTGAAGATTTTTCTGTTTGGGTAGAGAAAGCTTCAACCCATCCCAAAAAGTGTCTACTAGTAATTTAAAAATTCCTAGTAGTCCTAGGCATTGGGTAAAGTCTCTTTGCCAATTCCCTTTATATTATATCCCTTGGCTTGGTGGGCGTCTCTCATTTTTTTATTATTCTTTGCACATATAGGGCATCTCTGGGTGACTGCATGGGCCATTTCTACAGGAAATGGCCCTTTGTTGTGCTTTATTGTGCTTGACCTGAGACCCCAACCATACAGACAATGTTCTGGGCATTCCATGTTAATTTGATATTCAAGACACTGTATGTGACCCCTGTATTTACTAAAAAGTCCATCAGTTTGTTGCCCACTATCAATTGTACCTGGGGCTCCTGTAGGGAAGTGATCAGTGAGGTATAGGGAGCCTCAGGGCTTCTTCATTCATTCTTATTGCTCCTTTCTCCTTTTGGAGCTTTTTCTCTATAACAGATGTGCTTTGTCCAATGAAGGTCACATTTCTGGGGCCTCTGGGTCGATGTGCATATTTCCAACAGGCTTGGTAGATTCTTTCTAACCAGGCTACTGGGTTTTCAGTTATTTCTTTCTTTAATTCTTGAATCTTACTCAAACTGTCCTGCTCCTAGGAACCTCTTTACTTAAATATGCCAAGATGCAGCACTGATATTGCTCAAGTCGAGGTAGATCCCTCTGTTTGGGTCCTAAATGGGCTCAACCAATTGGATGGCAGTTGCTGGATCTGGAGCCTGGGCTGGATCCTCATGATGGAGGTGCTGGATTTCCTCATCTGCTTTGGCTAGTAGTAGCTATCTTTCATTGGCAGTTAACATCATAATCATTAAAGCTTGTACGTCTGCCCAGGTTGGTTGATGGGTCACAAAAATGCTCAAAAAGAGTTCCACCACTTTTGGGGGTCATCTCTGTAAGAGAGATTGGCATTTTTTCAATTCGTTAAGTCTGAAATTGAAAAAGGAGTTTATGTCCAATAATATCTGAGCAGCTATCCTTGAGCATCAATGCTCTCTAATGGGCATTGTCTTGAAGGTTATTGCCTAGGCACCATAGTGGGTGCTCCCTGTCCAAATTGGATGCCCTGTCAGGTCTTAAAGGGAGAGATTATTCCAGGATTCCCTTGCCCCATCCCATAGGACTGTTGGATCAAAGTTGCAACCAGAAGAGAAGAAGGTGTAGGTAAGAGCTCTGGCAGAAGAGGCAGGAGAGCTAGATTTGCCGTATATTCTTCCCTCTCCTCCTCTCTTTGTTTTTCATTTACATCATCAAGACACCTTTTGGATCTTTCTTTTAGTCTCTGTGCTATTAAGTTACAGTTTTCCTGGGCAGCATCTTTATGATGTAAAGACATGAAGGCCTGAACATAGGGTATCTCATCCTCTTTTCCTGCCCTTTGACAAAAAACTCTAATTGTAAAATAGTGTAATATTTTAAAGATCCATTTAGGGACCATCTTTCATCTGATTCTAGATGGCACATTGGTCAGGCATTATTAAAATAGAAAATTGGGGCACCTGGGTGGCTCAGTCGGTGAAGTGGCTCAGGTCATGATCCCAGGGTCCTAGGATCGAGCCCCACATCGGGCTCCCTGTTCAACGGGGAGCCCGCTTCTCCCTCTCCCTCCAACCCCCACCTTGTGCTTGCTTTTTCTAGTGCCCTCTGTCAAATAAATAAATAAAATCTTAAAAAAAAAGAAAATCATCTTTTTCTGAGTCATAGATTCCTGGCTGTATTCTTTCCATTTATTCAAAATCCACCCCAACAGGGGTAATTGGTGGGATAGCGATAGAAATTCCCATTACACAAGAGATGATAAACACACACACACACTCTAAAGACAGATCTGCCCTGAGTCCTGAAGAAATTGACTGTTATTCAAGTTCTTAGTTTCTCTCAAATGTTGTGCCTCTCCCAGAACAAAGGAGCACAGACAACAACAAAATCACCTGACGTTTCACAAAAAACTATGTCGCTGTGCACTTCTAATAAACTGACCTAGTCATCACCTTGCTCCAAATGTTCGTTTCCTTTCCATTTACATCAAAAGCAAAACTGGCAATTAGTGTTGGTTGGGAATCAAGAGGCAGTTTCCCCAAGACAAAAGAAGCCTCTGAATCTGCTGGGACAGATCTCTCAGATTCCCTTCCGGAGACCATCCAGCCCTGAACTGCTAACAGCCTGAGGTCTTCCAGGTGGACAGCCTCCTGAATAAAGTTCCTGTTTCTTTCCAGTCAACACTTGTCTCCTGTTGACCTTTCCAGCAGCAGGCAGCCAAATGTGGGATTCAGTAACATTATGTTCAAATATATAATAAATTTTATCATGTCCACCTAAAATTGTCTTGATTTGTCTCTGATTATGGATAGTGCTTTGACAATTTCATAAACTACATCCTGTATAGATTTTTAAAATTCCTACTTTAAAACCCGTTTTGTTGATAGGAAGGAGGGATGCAAAAGTGAGGAAGATAACAGCTAGTTCTTAATAAGAGCCACTGATTTTGGTGGGGAGAGAGACTTAAGGGCAAAATGTACCTGCTTACATATGCAATACTAGAGANGTATGCAATACTAGAGATATCTATTCGAATGAATTCTTCCCATTTATAATAGTAATATCTTTGCTTATTATGAATGGGTTAGCTAAACTGAACAGACATCTCCCATCTTGCATGAATGCAGCAGAAGAATCTGCTTANGTGCAAAAGTGAAGAAGATAACAGCTAGTTCTTAATAAGAGCCACTGATTTTGGTGGGGAGAGAGACTTAAGGGCAAAATGTACCTGCTTACGTATGCAATACTAGAGATATCTATTCGAATGAATTCTTCCCATTTATAATAGTAATATCTTTGCTTATTATGAATGGGTTAGCTAAACTGAACAGACATCTCCCATCTTGCATGAATGCAGCAGAAGAATCTGCTTAGTGGGTTCTGCAGCCCTCCGCATGTTGCTTTGTCCTAGGATCACCTGATCTTGCATGCAGACTCCTGAGAGAATTCTACTACTCCAGACTCTTGGCAGGTAAGCAGAGCATTCACCTTCCTCTAACCATTGGAGCTACTTTATCTTTCAAAAGAACTGAACCACTGAAAATAACTGCAGTGGATTGGCTCTATAATATAAATTTGAAGTTGAAATTCGCTGTTGCTTAGCAATTCAGTCCGAGGAGTATACCTAAGAATAAACTCTCAAAAATATACAGTTATAGTATAAAAATATCTATGGAAGCATTGTTTGTAGTGGCAAAAAAAAAAAAAAGAAAAACCTAAAAACCACTTACATTTATACCAACAGGAGACTGGATAAATGAAATGTTATTTATTCAGAANGTTGGCTCTATAATATAAATTTGAAGTTGAAATTCTCTGTTGCTTAGCAATTCAGTCTGAGGAGTATACCTAAAAATAAACTCTCAAAAATATACAGTAAGAGTATAAAAATATCTATGGAAGCATTGTTTGTAGTGGCAAAAAAAAAACAAGAAAAACCTAAAAACCACTTACATTTATACCAACAGGAGACTGGATAAATGAAATGTTATTTATTCAGAATGTCGAATATTATGCAGAACTGAAAATTAACATTCATAAATGTCACAAGCATAACAATGAATGAAAAAACAAGTTGCCAGGAAGAGTTAAGATGGCGGAGGAGTAGGGGACCACTTTTTCAGCCGGTCCCCTGAGTCGAGTTGGATAGGTACCAGACCAGCCTGAACATCCATGGAATCAGCCTGAGATGCAGGAAGATACATCTGGATCTCTACAAATGAAAATCTCCAGCGCTGTGTATTGAGGTACGACGTGGGGAGCCGTGAAACTGTGCACAGATATCGGAAGATAAACGGAAGGGGGAGGGAGCCGCCGCGTTCGGGCGCGGGGAAGCAGTAGCCACCTGCACGGGGGAGCGGGTGGACTTGTGGACCGGCACCTGCGAGAAAACAGACTGAGACCGTGAGCCGGGGAATGGCGCCTCCAGACTGAAACGGAACTCCAGTGTGCTCACTGGAAACAGACTGAGACTGGGAGCTCTGGGAGCTCACGGGGGCGGCTGGCAGCTGGCGGTGTTAGAAACACAAAGGACAGAGACCCGCCGGCCCTGGAAGTGAGGGCTGGGACGCCGGGTGTGGGGCGCACATCCCTGGACGCTGCAGGGTTGAGCAGCACCAACAGAAGTAGAGTTAAAGTGGCCAGAACAACAGTGGAGAATGGTCCGCGATCCCTCTGTTCTGAGACAGAGGCTGAGATTCGGCCACTGCTGCTCTGTCTCTCAGAAGAGGCACAGCAGACCACCAGGGAAAGCCACCAAAGAACAAAAGCCTGGAAATACCGGCTCGCAGGGTGCCCATCCCTATCCCCCCTCACAGGGGACATGGAG
>NC_048227.1:70423946-70431549 GCF_002007445.2 Ailuropoda melanoleuca
AAAAAAAAACATTTAAAAAAACCCAAGTTGCCCAAAGCTAAATACAATATAATACCATTTATATCAAACTTTTAAAATGAAGAAATAGCATGGTTTGGAGATATATACGGAGCACACCAAAATGAGGTATGCTGGTAAAATAAACATGCAGTACAGGAGCAGTGGAGGTTAGTGAATGAGAAAGTTGATCGAGGAGAGATAGGTAAGGGGATTGAAATGTGTCAGCAAAGTTTTGTTTCCCAATGCAGTCAGTGGCTATGCTGAAGTTTGCCCTATTTTTCTCTATACATTTTTTTCTATGTTAAATACTCACTTTTTGTAATGGGAGTTAGAAATTCATCCTTTAAAATTAATTTATTTTAGCTCTTCTTGGAGAATGATTCATAACGAAAGCATGGAGACATTGGGAGGGTTTGAAGTCATCTTGTTGAGAGAGGATTGTAGGTGGGCGGAGGCGTTGGCAGTGGAGGAAAGTAGCCCATTTTGTGATATATTCTGGAAGTTGAAGCAGCAGGATTTGTTGATGACATGGTTGTAAGAGATGAAGTACAGAGAGATATAAAGGAAGATTCCTAGATTTGTGGCTGGAGGAACTGGTGGTGTCATGAGGGATTTGGGGTTACTAGGAGAGGAGAGGGCTGGCAGGGAGTGTGTGGGGGGCAGAGTAACAGACTGAGGGTGTCATTATGTGTTACAGGGAAGGCAGGCTGCCGAAGAATTCATCCAGGTCATGAAACAGTTTGCTATTTTAAACATCTCTTTAGGATTTTAGGGTTTCCTTTTAAAAATAAATTCGTATCCTAAGAAAGAAGCCAAACCAACTTAGACACTACTAGTATGAATGTTTCTACAATATTTAAAACTTGTTAGGAATAAATGTGACTGACTTATGAAAGCATATCATCTCCCTGCCTCCCTACTGGTATTGCCTAAACCATTCCAGACAAATGTTGAGGGCAGTGATGGAAAGGTATTAATTCAAGTATTGATGAGCTATCTATTCTTTTGGTGGAGAATGGATTTCCTCATGCTACAGAATCCTTTACTTGTGTTGCTTCTTCTTGGAGTAATTACACACATACGCATAATGTAGGCAACCACTCCATGAAACTTTGAAAAAACTAATGAAAAGATAAGGATCATATCTGTTTTATAACTTTAGGTTTTCAAGACATAACTAAAGTTCCTGTTTTGCAAAAATGTCCTCATTAAATTTTAGCAGCACTCAGCATCCTTACCTTTTAATAAAATGAATTCCTTTCTACAATATGTATCTGTTCTTTAATTTTAAAAATTAAATCAGTATAAAACTTCTTTTCTTATGTTGTAAAAATTCAGTTCTTTTGCATTCTATTCTATACATAATACATTCCCCTTTGAAAATTCTGTGTTCTCATACTGGTAATTTAGAAAGATGGCTATGGATGTATTCGAATTAAAATAGACAATCAGTTTCTAAACACAAATGTAATTACCCATTTTCTTCACCTTTTCTCACATTGTTCCTTTTCTCCGTCTACTCCAGCCCCCATTTATTTCTCTCTCCAATACTATTTTTTCTAAAAGGCCCAACCTAAAAATTGCCTTTGTTGTCAAAACTTATCTAACCTCTTCATGTAGAATGAATCTTTTCCCCCCGGGATCACCATCACACCTTATTTTAAAACATTAATGCTATTATCATGCCTCCTTTTTCTCTCATTTCCTCTTTTCCATTAGTTCTGAGAGGATGAGGGCTCTGCTTTACCTAACTTCATATCCCCATAGCTGGCATAGTGCTTGACAAATAGGTAAATAAGGTTATACTGAAGGATGTTGAATGAATGAAATTATATCTACCTTTGGAGATGTTTTTCTCAATTTCTTGCTGGTGCCTGAATTCCTTGATGAATAGATGAAACTTACCATTGAGCAGAGATTAAGGGTTTAAGATGGAAATGTTTGGTTTGGCAATATGTTGACTGAAACTTATTTATACTAAAGGGTAATGAGTTGATTAGTCGGCCATCTTATATAACTAAAGCATCCTCATTCTAGTTGAGGCAGGGAAGATGGATTCTGGCATTGGATGGTTGAGGAAAAGAAACTGAGAACGGAGGTGGGGGTTTTGAGGCATAAGAAAAGAAGGGTAGCATGTTCTCTCACCATTGTGGTACCAAGGAGGTGTAGTGAGTACGAGGTCATGGGGAAGTAATATGATAAGGTGATGAGGTAAGACTTCTAGTTAGAGGCATTTGAGATCTTATCCTAGCTCCTCCACTCATCTCGAAAGTGGTCAAAGTACTTACTTCCCTGTAATTCAATTTAACTCTTTTATTAAAGGAGAGTTATAAGTTGTTTTGTAATACTGTTGCAGTAATTAAATGAAAATGTAAAGTGCACGGCTCAGTTTCTGGACGTAGTAAACATTATTTTATGTAAAAATTATAAATATTAGTATTATTTTAAACATTATTAGATGCTCAAAAGAAACAGAGTAGATTTGACAGGGATAGGGAAGGGTACAGAGAATGGAAGGTGAAATTAAGGGAAAATAGAACCTCACACTTTTTAGAGTTGCTCTGAGGAACATTCAGTTTATATACAAATCAAACCACGGCCATCGTGTTTTGCATGGCACAATTCTCTCCACAAATATGTATGGGGTTCTTTCAGTGTTCCAGGCACTGTTGTGGGTGCTAGGGATACAGCAGTGAATAAAACAGACAAAGATTCCTGGCTTTGGGGGGTTACGCTAGCAGGCACATTAGTGTGATGTATGTACATGTGCAACTTAGTGAGAACATTGATTGCCTTTGAACCACATCACACATAATTAAAACTGATTTAACAATTAAAATATTTTTAACAGGATCACCTTCGTTACAATGGATTTCATTCCCAGAGAACTAATTAGTAGAGTACTAACAATTATATTACAAAGATGTCCACTTAAGTTTTCATATTTGAGAAGGATAACGAAAAGTTACTAAAATAATTATTTTGCCTAAAATAATGTAATTACCTAAAGATGGAAATGGTTACCTCAGTATAGAAGAAAAACCTATTTTCTGATTAGCTTGTCAGGCTAATTTTGTTATTCTGCTGATCAATATTGAGCTGTCTGCCAGACACTTACAGTCTCTTTTTATGTATGTGTCTTAAAAGCATTTATTCTCAGATCACTCAGACAGCAGTGGAATTATGTTTGGGACAATGGAAAGAGGTACACAGAGTATTTTGCTCCAGTGTTCATTTGTCATCTGCAAATTGCTGTCGAGTGGTATCAAAACACCACAGCAGCAGCCCAAGTAGTCATTACTCACCTGGACATTCATTAATCATCTTACCTTTTAAAATCTAGTTGGGATATTTAGCTGAAATATGTGTGGTTTCTTATGATCATGTATTTGTTTGGGAAAGGTTGGTAGCACTGATTTCAGAGTTTATGGATCTTAAATTCCTTTGAAAATAAAAAAAGTCACTTAATTTAAAATACCATCTACTCATTGTTTTATCATCTATCTATCTATTGTCTATCTATGTATTTTTTCTTTTTTTTAGAGAGAGAGTGCATGCGTGCTCCAAAAGTGGGTGGGGGGAATGGGAGGTGGTGCCAAGGAGAGAGAGTACCTTAGTGGGGGCTCTATGTCACGGGGCTCTATCTCATGACCATGAGATCATGAACTGAGCTGAAATCAAGAGTTGGACATTTAACCCACTGAGCCACGCAGTCGCCCCTACTTATTGTTATATTTTATTAGATATATTTGCTATACCAGAAAGAACCAAAATCTTTCATATGGAATCTTTATACTTTAGAAGCAAAAGAGGATCTTTTCAATAAGAGTACTTTTAAGAGGTTATCTATCTTCTTCAGTTGAGAATGATAGGCCACAGAATATTAAATATTAAACTTGTAATGTGTTTATTTAAGTTACTCATATATTCAACACTTATTTTATGAAAAAGAGAAGAGTGAGTTCCTACATGTATTCATTAAGCATTTTTTAATGCCTATTGTGTGCAGGGCCTATGCTAGGTATGAGGGTACAAAGGTAATTGAATCATGAAGAAAAGGGAAGACACACACATAAGTGAATAATTAAAAATTATTATACTTACCACAAAAAAAGAAGTGGTAATTATGTATGTGATGGAGGGGTTAGTTAATGTTAAGGTTGTAGTGCTATTGCAATATATAAATGTATCAAATCAACATGTACATTTTAAACTTTCACTAGGCTGTATATCAATTACATCTCAATAAAGCTAGAGAAGAGGTCTATTAGGCTGAGAAGTTCTAAATTCAGAAATTATTTCTACCCTTAGAATTCACATGACACACTCTGAGAATGGATAGCATAAAATGCCAGTCTTTGAGACATTTTTCTGAACCAGGATATTTTTGTGCTAATCAGTGCTGCAATTGAGTTTTAAAGTATATTTAAACCAAGAATGGAACAGAAACATTTTTAATGAAGCCTTTATGAAGATTTACATTTAACTTAACAATAAAGCTTACTCCGTTCTCCCAAAGATTGTTAGACTAGACAACTCTAATTGATTTGCTGTCTCATTTTGCCTGATTTTTCATAATCATGAATCGTTTTTGCATTCTATGGAGGATTTTAACAAGGTTTCTTAATTTTTTTTGTTCTTTTGATGAATTATTTTGAAATATAGCCCCCTCTGAGTCCTAAGTTTCAGTGTTTTTGTTTTTGTGGTCCTTTTGCTGTGTTAGTTTTGTAAACTATCCATGTGGATTTTTTCTGTCATGCAGTTTCAACCGAGGTAAACCTGATTCTGTATTTCACCAAGAGAAGAACGTTTTCTCATCTATAAACAGAGATGCTAATATGTTGTGAGTCAATTTTTGTAGAACATATAAAATAATGTCTGGCACATAGTAAGTGCTACAAAAATGTAGGTAAATAAAACTGAATATACATTACTCTTGATTTCATCCACTGTGTCCTTGAGTGTTACGAGCTAACCTAAGTCAGCTTACTCTCGACTTTTTTTTTTAAAAGATTTTATTTATTTATTTGATAGAGAGAGACAGCCAGCGAGAGAGGGAATACAAGCATGGAGAGTGGGAAAGGAAGAAGCAGGCTCCCAGCTGAGGAGCCCGATGAGGGGCTCGATCCCAGAACACCAGGATCACACCCTGAGCCAAAGGTAGACGCTTAACAACTGCGCTACCCAGGTGCCCCACTCTTGACTTCTTTTTGTAAGATAATGGTAGCCATCATGAAATTGTTGGGTGGCAGGTTAAAATAAAAGCAGGTTTGGGCTAAGTTATACCACACATAGAGACATTTATAAACTAAATATGCTAGTAAGATAACATAAAAACAATAGAAAATAAAAACAAAACAAACATTTTACACTACTCATTTTATAGTCTCTAGAAGATACAGTTCACCATCCACTGAGGTGTTTTGAACCTGGAATGAAAGGTTTGCTGGAGCCAAGGGCCAAAATTGTAGAAACAAATGTTTCAGTCTTGTAGCATTCTCTGACACTCAAAATGGGGGCTGTGAGTCACTAGCATCTGGTGCAAAATTTGAAGAGGTGCCAAAAAACTTAGTAATCAAGAGAAATTATATTTTAAGTCAATAGTTTAAAAGCCAAAATGATGCAGAATAATTTATTATGAGCAAAACATCAAAATTTTAAGTAAAGACAGACTGTTTGTTTACATTTCTGCGTGACTGTGCAACAAAAAAGTCATTTCTGAGTAGCTAGTGGTTACTGGCCTTTTTATGAAAGTTAACAATGGCATCCGATCCCATTAGGCCAATGCAGGGTTTTATATATGGTCATATTTTTTATTATAGAGATTCCATTAACTTTTTCCATTTGGTTCAAAATATGGGAGAACATTTTGGTAATTGCATAAAAGGACACAATTGCTTTGTTACTGAGCTCAGACTCTAATATGGCTGGACAGGGTACCACTCAAAGCCCTCAAGAGCTCATTTTTGAAGGCAGAGAGGGTGGAGTTTTAGTCTAAGGCATCATCCCTAAAGGCTGCTGACCTTCCTAGGCTCTTCAGCCTTATTTATGCAGTAGGAGTGAGTGTCTCTTAAAAAGTGCATGCATAATTGTCTATGTCTGTCTTTCTATCTATTTATCCATCCATCCATCTTTCTAGCCATTCTATTTTAGCTAATTGAAATACTTTGAATATCATTAATTTAACCTTTGAGAGTTCATTTCTAACATTCATCATGCCAGTCCACAGGCCATTGTTTTGACCAATAAAAGCCCATTTTTGCAATTGGGTGAAAATTAACAGAGCAACAGCTTCCTTATTAGGACTAACACTGACCACTTCCAGGCCCGTATTCTTGATGGAAAGTTAATTGATCCTTTAAGCATGTGAACTTTTCGATTACAAATGGCCTGCCACTGGAGTTGAAGCTTAAACTAAGTGACACATACACAACCCAATGTGTTTGATGGGGGTATTTTAGTGTAAGTCACAGTGCAACACTGAATTTTAGTCAATATATTATTTGATCTAAAGTTGGCATATTGCTGCTACCTCCTAGGCTATTTTCTACTATTTGGTTTTCTGGGATGCTAAAACATCGTAATTATGGGACAATGCATATTTTTTCTGTAGTATTTGGGCTCATCCTACCTCTCTACACATAATTTTTTAAAAAAGATTTTATTTATTTATTTGACAGAGAGACAGAGAGAGAGGCAGGGGGGCTGCAGAGGGAGAGGGAGAAGCAGGCTCCCCACTGAACAGGGAGCCCGATGCTGGGCTGGATCCCAGGACCCTTGGATCATGACCTGAGCTGAAGGCAGACACTTGACTGATTGAGCCATCCAGGCATCCCTACATAATTTTTTTAAAGATTTGCTTTATTTGAGAGAGAGGTGGGGGAGGGCATAGGTGTTGGGCTCGCCGAGAAAAAGGGGCCAAGACACCCAAGATGGCCGACTCTCCCGCCAAGATAACCGACTCACCTGCCAAGATTTAAACCAAAGCCTAGGCGGGAAACCGAAACCCGTCCTACCGATTTTCCTCACCCCCCAGCAGTACCCAATAAAACGCTGCCACGATTCTCCAAGACAGACTTTCCCCACCCCCAGCGGTACCCAATAAAAACCCTCGCTGCCTTGCCCTGGGCGCGACTTCCCGGACTCCCCCCTCCAGAGTCGTGGAACCTCGCCCGAGGGTGCGCACAATAAAGTTCCTCCTAAAGGACACCCTCGCTGCCCTGCCCTGGGTGCGACTTCTCCAACTCATCGCTCTTTCCCAAGTCGCGGAACCTCGCCCGAGGGTGCTTGCAAATGAAACTCATCCTCTGGACCATGTTTGCCTTTGCGGTCTCCATTTTATTCGCGACAAGAGAAACATTACAATAGGGAGAGGGACAAGCAGACTTCCCACTGAGCAGGGAGTCCAACACGGGCCTCGATTCCAGCCAGGACCCTGAGATCATGACCTGAGCCTAAGTCAGACACTTAACTGACAGAGCCCCCAAGTGCCCCAGTACATATAATTTTTTTAATGAAGACTACATCTCCCACAGTTCTACAAACATTTCTCCTCTCTATTTCTTGCCTACTTATTTTCTGGGGGTCTTCGTCTAATTTTTTT
>NC_048227.1:70433312-70458878 GCF_002007445.2 Ailuropoda melanoleuca
TTGACAGAGAGACAGAGAGAGAGGCAGGGGGGCTGCAGAGGGAGAGGGAGAAGCAGGCTCCCCACTGAACAGGGAGCCCGATGCTGGGCTGGATCCCAGGACCCTTGGATCATGACCTGAGCTGAAGGCAGACACTTGACTGATTGAGCCATCCAGGCATCCCTACATAATTTTTTTAAAGATTTGCTTTATTTGAGAGAGAGGTGGGGGAGGGCATAGGNGACAGGGTACCACTCAAAGCCCTCAAGAGCTCATTTTTGAAGGCAGAGAGGGTGGAGTTTTAGTCTAAGGCATCATCCCTAAAGGCTGCTGACCTTCCTAGGCTCTTCAGCCTTATTTATGCAGTAGGAGTGAGTGTCTCTTAAAAAGTGCATGCATAATTGTCTATGTCTGTCTTTTTATCTATTTATCCATCCATCCATCTTTCTAGCCATTCTATTTTAGCTAATTGAAATACTTTGAATATCATTAATTTAACCTTTGAGAGTTCATTTCTAACATTCATCATGCCAGTCCACAGGCCATTGTTTTGACCAATAAAAGCCCATTTTTGCAATTGGGTGAAAATTAACAGAGCAACAGCTTCCTGATTAGGACTAACACTGACCACTTCCAGGCCCGTATTCTTGATGGAAAGTTAATTGATCCTTTAAGCATGTGAACTTTTCGATTACAAATGGCCTGCCACTGGAGTTGAAGCTTAAACTAAGTGACACATACACAACCCAATGTGTTTGATGGGGGTATTTTAGTGTAAGTCACAGTGCAACACTGAATTTTAGTCAATATATTATTTGATCTAAAGTTGGCATATTGCTGCTACCTCCTAGGCTATTTTCTACTATTTGGTTTTCTGGGATGCTAAAACATCGTAATTATGGGACAATGCATATTTTTTCTGTAGTATTTGGGCTCATCCTACCTCTCTACACATAATTTTTTAAAAAAGATTTTATTTATTTATTTGACAGAGAGACAGAGAGAGAGGCAGGGGGGCTGCAGAGGGAGAGGGAGAAGCAGGCTCCCCACTGAACAGGGAGCCCGATGCTGGGCTGGATCCCAGGACCCTTGGATCATGACCTGAGCTGAAGGCAGACACTTGACTGATTGAGCCATCCAGGCATCCCTACATAATTTTTTTAAAGATTTGCTTTATTTGAGAGAGAGGTGGGGGAGGGCATAGGTGTTGGGCTCGCCGAGAAAAAGGGGCCAAGACACCCAAGATGGCCGACTCTCCCGCCAAGATAACCGACTCACCTGCCAAGATTTAAACCAAAGCCTAGGCGGGAAACCGAAACCCGNAAAGGGGCCAAGACACCCAAGATGGCCGACTCTCCCGCCAAGATAACCGACTCTCCCGCCAAGATTTAAACCGACACCCAAGATGGCCGACACTCCCGCCAAGATAACCGACTCACCTGCCAAGATTTAAACCAAAGCCTAGGCGGGAAACCGAAACCCGTCCTACCGATTTTCCTCACCCCCCAGCAGTACCCAATAAAACGCTGCCACGATTCTCCAAGACAGACTTTCCCCACCCCCAGCGGTACCCAATAAAAACCCTCGCTGCCTTGCCCTGGGCGCGACTTCCCGGACTCCCCCCTCCAGAGTCGTGGAACCTCGCCCGAGGGTGCGCACAATAAAGTTCCTCCTAAAGGACACCCTCGCTGCCCTGCCCTGGGTGCGACTTCTCCAACTCATCGCTCTTTCCCAAGTCGCGGAACCTCGCCCGAGGGTGCTTGCAAATGAAACTCATCCTCTGGACCATGTTTGCCTTTGCGGTCTCCATTTTATTCGCGACAAGAGAAACATTACAATAGGGAGAGGGACAAGCAGACTTCCCACTGAGCAGGGAGTCCAACACGGGCCTCGATTCCAGCCAGGACCCTGAGATCATGACCTGAGCCTAAGTCAGACACTTAACTGACAGAGCCCCCAAGTGCCCCAGTACATATAATTTTTTTAATGAAGACTACATCTCCCACAGTTCTACAAACATTTCTCCTCTCTATTTCTTGCCTACTTATTTTCTGGGGGTCTTCGTCTAATTTTTTTTATAGAAAGAGATAGATCGATTGAGGATGAAGGAAACTAACACTCAGGTTTCTGCACTCTGGCTAGAGAAAGGTATAGGCTTTGATTTCTGGTTGGTAAATACCGTGTGCTTCTGAGCCAGTGGCAGACAATGGGGTCGGGACAAAAGTTTTTTTCTTCTTTCAAGCCAGCAGTTTGCATTGCTTGATTGTATATTTTACAGAGATGGGTAATTTTTCTTCCCAACTAGTTATGAGTTCAAATACTTTCCAGATTCTCACAACAGGATGATACTTAGTCCTGGTTAATTAATTTAGTCTTTCATCAACTATTTATGGAATTCCTCCTTCATACTAGGTGCTGTTTTAGGCACTAGGGATACAGTAAAAAAAAATATCCCCGCCTTTACGGAGCTTAAATTATTGTTGTGCCTTCTGATTTTATTCTGAGTAAGAATTCATGGGGCAGCAGTCTGATGAACTGCTAGACAGATGTCATATTACACTGAAGTCCAACACAAAACATTTTAGGCATATTTAGAGAACTTCAGTTTTTAGGGTTATTATCAGTTTAATCTATTCTAATATCCATAAGTTGCCCCTTAATAAGATTAAATATTTTAAATAAAACTGGTATAGCATTTCACTTATTTCTTCCACGGACTTTCAAAATAATGTACTTTTTTAGCACTTTAATATTTCATAAGAATTTTAAACTATCTGTCACATTACTTATGGGTAGAGTTGACTCAGAAAGATTGAGTAACCTTCCCAGGGGATATACCCAATTAAATAAAGAAGCTGAAACTCAAGCCCAAGACTTCTGACTTTCAAGTTCAGTCCTATTTTCATTATACCAGGCAAGTTTGTAGTTTCCAGGACTTTCCACAGTGATGCATGATTCATCATATTCACAGGACAACCAATAATAAACTCTTCCACCAAAACAATTTTAGTTATATATTTCACAACTGAGTCAGACGATGGATTTTTTCCAAAATTGCGTGTTGGTATTTTAAAACACTGTGTTTATTCAGGAAGCCTCTTGTGTGTGTCCTGTTAGATTCTGCCTGTTTTGAGAGTTCAGAACCGGCACTCCTCAGATGCTACACGTCTTCTTAAAGAAACACTCCATGGTTACTGATGAGTTGAAAACACAACCAACGCTAAAGCTGTAGAATGTTGTCTCGACCTGTTTCTGTTAAATTAACACTTCTATTGTATATCTTGGTTTCCTTTTTCTCCTGACCAAGATGTAATTTAGGAATCATGCAAGAAAGAGCTTAACCTTTTTCTATTGCTTCAGAGTATGTAAAATGTAACCTTTCAAGTATAGGAGAGTTTTTTTCAATCTTGACTTTTATGTATTAAATGCATTGTTACTTTTAATATGTTGCTAGAAAACTTTCTTCTATCTTTTTTTAACAGCTCATTATATATTTAATGGGGCTCAGTCAATTATCCATTTAACACAGTCTATTGAGCATCCATTTTAAGCAAGCTACAAAATTAGTTCTTATATACCTGATCATTCCAGTTTACGGAATGATTTTCAAATTTCTGCACTGTTTCTGGGCTTCCAGAACATCTGATATTTAAAAAGCATCCATCATTTAGACATCCACCCACCAATCCTTTTGTTCACAGGGGAAGAGTCCTACAACTGCATGAAAAAATAAGGATTGTACTGGAAAACACACACACGCACATACACACCCACACCATATAATATATATATATATATATATATATATATATATATATATTGCCACAGAACTTTCTTAGGAAGCAATAAATAATATAACCGCTGCACACACATGCACTTACACACACATTAAGGTATCCTCATGAAAGAAAAGGCTTCCCACTCAAAGATAATGTGAGCAGGAAAGAAATATTTCTGTATTGTTTTAGGAAGTCGGTTAAATGGCGTGTTTGATCGAATTACGCAGGCATCTCTCCATATATCCAAAGACAGAAAAATGAGAAATGATAAAATCCAAATCTCTTTTCTTAGTTTCTACCAATATAGTTTTTTTTTCAAAAGCTACTGAAATTACTTTTCAACCATCACGTAATAACTATTTCCAGCAAGCACCACTAATGGATGTTAACATGCTAAAACTATGATCTCAAAGTATCTCCTAACAGATTACAAATTAATCATAAAAATTAGGAGACTAAATTGCTCATAGAGAAAACTGGCAGATGCCACCTTAACCATGTCTTAATCTTTAAAGTCACTAACAAACAGCTGAGCGTCCTGTTGTGATTCACTAATGACACACTACCCCTGCCTAAGAAGCGTAGTGTGAATGAATGTACACCTAAGGAAACATCGGACAAATCCACATTGAGACACATTCTGTGAAACAGCTGGTCCATAATCTTCAAAAAGGTTAACATCCTGAAAGCAAACGAAAGACTAAGGAATTATTTTAGATGAAAGGAAACCAAGGAGACCTGACAAGTAAATGGAGTGCAAAGTCATGGACTGGGACAGAAATTTCCAAAAAGAACATGATTGGGATAATTAGTGAAGATTGAAAATAAGATGTATATTGTATAATATTGCATTCATGTGAAGCCTCTGCATTTGAAAATTATCTGTAGTTAGGTGAGAAAATGTCCTGTTCTTGGAATACACACTGAAGTATTGAAGGGTAAAGAGCATGGTGTTTGCAACTGTCAAATAGGAAAAAAAACAAGCAAACTAGCATATACACACACACACACTCAAATATATATGCCATAAAAATAAAATGTTAACGAGTAAAATAAAATATGAAAAAGTTAGTTCAAGAAAGACTTCCAAGCTAAAAACTGAAACAAAACAAAAATGAAACTTCCTGAAACAACAAAGGTTGTTATTTTCTGCAGTCTGTGGCCTGAGGAATAGCAGACTGCTTCAAACCAAGTGATAAAGATTAGGGACAAAACTGAGAGGTTTGTTTTATTTACATTCCTCTTACTCATAAGATTTTTTTTTTTTTTTGCTTGGGTGTCATAAACTATTTCTNGTCATAAACTATTTCTTTTTTTTTTTTTTAAGATTTTATTTATTTATTTGACAGAGAGAGACAGCCAGCAAGAGAGGGAACACAAGCAGGGGGAGTGGGAGAGGAAGAAGCAGGCTCCCAGCAGAGGAGCCTGATGTGGGGCTCGATCCCAGAACGCCAGAATCACGCCCTGAGCCAAAAGCAGCCGCTTAACGACTGTGCCACCCAGGCACCCCATCTATCATAAACTATTTATTAATGGCTTTAGGTAGCTTATGAAATTTTGCATAGAAGGCAACTTAATTATGCATTCTTGAACTTCTTTCTCTCTTGCCGTACTCACCACTCAGGCAGATGGTTTTGTTGCTCTAAACAAGGGACGGTTGGATTTCACACAGCTCCCACCCCGGTGCCTTTCTGTCATCTCCATTCACACACTGCATGTTTGGAGTCGCTTGTAATGAGGCTGCCTGAGCCATGGTAACCCTGTAGCTCAGTAGGCAGTGGAGAGTAGACGGATCATTCTTTCTAGGGGCATGTTGTGAGGTAATCGGCTTTCATTGCAGCCTTTCTTCTCCTGGAGGTGATAGGGATTAGATGCTGTAAGCACTGGGTAGAATCTATCTGTTAGCCAAAAGGCCAAGTTCAAGGTCTGTAGGAACCATGCTTCTTACTTTCCCACAGCCATTTTCAGTTTCTTTCTGAGCCTTTAAACAGGATCACCTTTCTAATGTGGCTCTTTCCATTTTCAACATCTCTTTAAGGCCTTTTTATCCTTCTATTTAAATGATCCTGGAACAATTCTTTCTTTCTTTCCTGTATCAATTCAGTAATGAGTAGCCGGAAGCCATGCGACTGGGAGCCACATTTTCCTGGGAAAAGGAACTGCTTCTCTCATGCTTTCCTTTAAAGCTTAGAGGAGAAGGAAAATGGAAAGCTTTCTTTGGTGTTTGCGGTTGTGATGACCTAATGCCTTATGCAAAATCAATCAAATACACTAATTTATATTTTCAAAATTTTAAGCTTTTAGTGATAAAAACTGGCAGGTTATAATGAAAGAACTTACCCAGGACTACTTTAAAGAGTATTTTCATGGTATCAGTGACCTGGGATCTTCCTGGGTTCCTGGTGCTTCCTGCTGCTGTTATTATCACTGAAAGAACAACAGTGATTTAGCAACAAGGGATTTTTGTTGTACCTGCTTTCCACTGCAGTTTTCAGGCAGACTGAATCAGCCCTACTGTCTCTCTTTTACTGTCAAAGTCACTGCAGATATGTTTCCCTTAGATTGTACTTCTCTTTGAAGCATCTTGAATTTATTATTGAATAGTGGTTTGCACTAATATTTGCAGGAAGAAAGGTCTGAAAATCT
This sequence comes from Ailuropoda melanoleuca, assembly GCF_002007445.2. Taxonomy (NCBI): domain Eukaryota; kingdom Metazoa; phylum Chordata; class Mammalia; order Carnivora; family Ursidae; genus Ailuropoda; species Ailuropoda melanoleuca. The sequence goes on from NC_048227.1 coordinate 70,439,717, forward strand.
GGCTTTTGTTGCAAATGAAGAAGTTCTTTGACGTGGAGGTAATTATGGAAAAACCTCTCTGTGATTTGTAATAAGAAGTTGGGGCCTTGCCCAAAAGTCCAAGAAATGGTTGTTTTTGGGTTTTTTTGTTTTTTTGTTTTTTTTTGCATATTTAACATTAGATTTTGTCTGTTTCTCTGAATATAGATGGAAGAACTTGAAATTCCCAGTACCTGTTCTATCTCTAGAATTATGTAATCACCGCAACATTAGAGCTTGAAGAGGTTATAGTTAATACCAGGTAATGCTGACAAGCCTTCCGTGTTACTCTTTCTAAAATTTATCTTCCTAAGGAAGCACCTATGATACAGCCTCAGGACAGACCTTTTCCACTGCCTAATTTGTAACCACCATCCTCCCATTTTAAAAAGAAAGTTATTGTTCTCCCATTTTAAAAAGAAAGTTATTGTTCTCATCTCATATAGATGAGAACAATAATTGAATCATTATTCAATTTAATGATTGAATAGCAAATCCTGTTGTAAGTGAGGTGATTGCTTTCAATATATGGATAGATTTTTAAAAATAACAGAGATAGATTATTAAAATAAACAGAGCCTTAGGCAGCTGCTTTGAATTCCTTTGGACCCAGCCTTGTTCCTTAGCTCCTTAGTGTGGGTTTTGCCCCAAGCAAATAGATTTCCCAGAAAGTGAGTCCCTGTTGTATGTCTGGCTCTGGAGTAGCCAGATGCTGCATGAACTCCTAATGGCGTGACCCTCTTCCTTCTTTGGGTTCCTAGGTACCAATAACTTTCCAATTCAGGACTGAAAAATGTGCTACCTTGCCCCCTCCTGAGTTGTGTGGAGAGGGAAGGCAGCTGAGAGATCAGGGATTGGAACCAGTTTTATAGAATGACATTTTGAGGGGAGAGATGCAAAGCTGAGTCACTGTGGAAAACTGGAAAGGGAGATGATGGGAATAGCCTGAGACAAGGAATAGGGGATGAAGCCAGATCCCAAAGCTGAGGGCAGCCCACTCAGCACAGAGCTGGGGGCCACAGTCTCTTGAGGGAGTTTGGTAGTTAATGTTCTTTAAAACATGGGTAATCATTGACACAGCAGTTAAAACAAATAATATAACCAATACTATAACCATTTATTTAATGTTAGAAATCTAGATTGTTTCCAATGCTTTGCCATAACAAATAATGCTATGAGCGATATTCTTATATATCAATCTTTGAGTAGATTTTTTGTTACTTTCCTAGCATCAGTTTCTAGAAATGGAATTACTGGATCAAATGATATGACAAATTTTGTTGATACCAATTTCTCTACATATAAGATTTTGTATTCCAATTTATACCTCCACTGGTAAAGCTGAGTACACACTTTACCAAACAATGATTATTATCATTTCAAAAGACTTTAACCGAGTGATTGATGACCGCATGATTTTATTATGCATTTCTTTGGATAAATCACTTTTGATATTGAGTAGTAACTTCTGAAAAAAAGTAAGAAGTGGGACTACTTTGGAATGAACTAGAGTATGTTTTCTGAAGTGTCTCTCCATCTCCATATCACATACAGTCTAAGAAACTGGCTGTACCTGATTAGACCATGTGATAGAAGGATTGTGACTCTGAATCCTGAGCCACCTTCTTCCCCACCCTCCATTCCTCAAAGGCATTCCTCATCCTTTCACATCCAGCCCAACTGCAGTACCATACGCACAACTCTCTGGAACAGAATTGATCACTATGTAAAATCAGCGTCTACTTCTCAGGAATACAGCATCGTTATGACCATTGTTATTTTTCTTGGTGTTTCAACAATAATCATAGGCTTTTAAAATAACCTAGTCTCCATTAATATAATCAATTTTGAAATTACTCTCGCACTTTGACAACATTTAAAATTCAGGCCCATATTGTTTGAAACTGAAATGCTATTAATTTCTTTCCCCCTCAAAATCCTTTTTGACACTCTAGACCTAAATGTGCATTCTGCCTTCTTCGGTTATTTCATGGCCTCCAAACGAAAATGTGTCCCATGTGAAGATGTGTGCATATCTTCCAAAAGGATAGTATGTAAAATACCCCAATTCCAAATCAGAGGATAACTTTGACTCTTCAAGGCCAACTTTTAGAAAGGCTCTGGTATCAGTTCGACACAAGGCTTGGTCCCACCTTTGATGGAGATGCAGACATCGGGTTGTTAGGACCTGATACCCTTCTGCATTTAAATCGCTAGCATTATGGACTGAATGTTGGTGTCCCCTCCAAAATTCCTCTGCTGGAATTCCAACTCCCAGTGTGATGGTATTAGGAAGTGGGCGCTGTAGAAGATAATTGGGTGGGAGGATGGAGCCCCCAAGACTGGAATTAGTGCCTTTATAAGAAGAGACAAGACAATTTTCTCTCTTATTCTCCAGCTATGTGAAGATGCAGGGAGGAGATGACCATCTGCAAACCAAGAAGAGTGCTCTCACCAGACACCGGATCTTGGAATTCCCAGCCTCCAGAACGGTGAGAAATGAATTGCTGCTTATGCCACACAACATAGTCTATGGTTTTTTTGGTCATGGCAGTCTAAATTAAGACACATAGCAAATTCCTCTTGTTCTAATCCCTTTCTTGTCCAGTATCTTTCTTATGGCGTGACTTCCCAGGTAGCTGAAATTGTTGCTGGCTAAGCTGATATAGTTTGACCTGCTTAGTACTCACGTTTATTTTTATAAGTTGATCAACTGACATTTATTTTCAATTTAAAAAAAAAATAGGTGGCAAAGTTCCTTGAAAGGGCTGATAAAAAATATCTTAAACATGCTTTAACACAAAGGATGTGTAGCAGAGATTTTAAGAGCTCAGCTTTTGGATCTGGACTGCTGGGGTTCAAATCTCATTTCTGCTGCTTATTAGCTGTATGACCTTGGAAGTTTCTGAACTTTGGTTTTCCTAATCAATAAAATATAATTAGCAATAGAACTTATATCACAAAATTATTGTATGTATTAAAGGAAGGAATATTTATTGAGTTTTTAGAAAAGCGCCTGGCAAAAGGTAAGCACTACATATAAGTTATTATAATAAAATAAGTGGTAAATTGTGTACACTTGCAAACTAATCTCTTAGTTTCCACTTTCATTCCGCATCTCATTCTCAAACCTTATATTTCTCATATTCAATTTTTTTCACATTCTTCTAGTAGCCTTAATGTTTTGTTTCAATTATTCTGGTTAGTTCAAATGGAAAGAAATTGACATTTGTATGTTTTCAACCTGGAATGAAGCAAGTTTCCGTGTATGGATCTCACCAAATGTCTCTTTGAAAGAGTCTATGATAAAAGCCTATAACTTCATATTGGTGAGGGCTTTTAGAAGAGAAAGGTGATGACAAAAAGGTAAATGGAGCCAAGCAATATGTGAACTCCTTGGTGAGTACTGGACACATGGAAGGATGCATGGGTAGGAACAGGCAGACAGCTGTGTAGATAACAAATGCAGGTATCCTCTAAGATACCTTGCACTATCCTGTGAGGAGAATTGGTTCAGATCTCAGGGCCAGATTAAGTCAGAGCTGGTACATTTCTTCTGTTACAACCCATTTCTGAGATGATCAATGACATGACTGTAAATAATTTACAGCGTATTGACTAACAATCTCTGCCCAGGAAGAACAGATTTACTAAATGCTATTTTAGATATCATTCGATGATCTTTGGTCCATGTTAACATTTTTTAAAGTGCTTCCAACAAAAGGCATTTGAACTTTTAAGAAACGACTCTTCCTAAAGCTTGCATTAAAAAATAAATGATATTCAAAGTGTATGCATTTCACAAAATTCCTGCTTGTGAATAATGAGCTGAGTTTCCTGGAAGCCTAGATGTAACAAACACCATCATTTCCCTTCCGCTGTTAACACACAACATCTTCCTTTTCCCCTTCTCCTTATTTGTTTATTCTGTATCTTGGCCCTTTCCTCTAACTCCTGGGTTAAACACGCAGCATTTTCCACGTGTGAACTTTGGATGGTGCGGCATCTGTCATTGCCCCTCTGGAGCCTGCACAATGGCCAAACAGAGTGGGCTTTAATGTTGGAAGCCTTCCCCTTCGGCAGCCTCAGGATCTCCTTTTCTGTCTCGCTTTTGAGATGCTTTGTCAGCTCTTGAATGCCGCCTCTTTGGTTGTCTTTGTGGAGGCAGCTTGTGCTCAGATGTGACTTAGTTGTAAGCTGATTGCCGCTCCATGTGTGAAGAGAGCATGACCAGTTCGCGGGCAGCCAGTCGGCGCGCCCCCAGCCTGTTACATCAGCATCGCATGATGGGGGACTGGGCAGCGCCAAACAGTCTCCCCTTGTTGCTTTCGCTTTTTTTTTTCTTTTTTCTTTTTTGGTCTTTCAAGGGAAGACAAGAAAGCCTGGGAAAAAGAGCAAGACATGCCTGCTTTTCCGTGAGAATCGCTGAATTCACTGTAACAATGACTATATATATATATATATATATATATATATATATATATACACACACACACACACACACATTTTTTATTGAGGTTCTAAAATGGGAGGGGGAAGGAAAGGGAGACAGAAGATGAAGAAAAATTTACAGTGTAGTGAGAAATGAGTCCAAGATATCAGCCTTGTCTGTGTTGGTATTTTATTGACCCCTCCCCCTCATAAATCCCTCCCCATTTTTCCGGTGGTTATATTAACTTCTATCTGGGAAACTATTTGTGCATTAGCAGAGCAGAGACAAAGAAAATAATACTTCTGTTTGTTTTGGTTTTGATCAAATGAAGTAGAATGTTTCTTCCTGTTTTCTTAACATTCTGGATAATCTCTCTTCAGATCTCATATTACATTGCTTACGGTACACTGTGTGATTTAAATAAAAGGTGAGCTGGTTCCCCTTGCCTCTCTTGTGTCACTCCCCATCAAGGACACAGACGGGTCTGGGGCCATGTATTGCATGTGACGCACTGTTTCTCCTGATGCTGCCACCTGTGGACTATCACCCTGAAGTCCTTTCCCAGATACATGAAGCAATAATGTGCCCTATGTCCTACTGAGACAACTAGAGTCAATACTGATGACCCATTTCCACAGCTGGTTTTGTGGAAATTAACAGTATTTGGAGTCTGAGTTTGAACATCCGATCAAGAAAGTTTTTAAAATAAGGAGCTTCCTTCTGCTGAGGTCCACTAACGTCTCCATAGCATGTAGACCAAACTCCTGGAAGTGCTTCTTTTTGCTTATCTAAGACAGAATTGCAGAAATCTCTTTTTGATCACATGGGGCTAACAATGATATCCCTGCTGATAATACTCTTCATAAAGAAGAAAGCATCTGTGTTAAAAATATGAAAGTCTGCTTTCTTATACTTCTGAGAAGAGAGATTACTCTTGCCGAGAACACTGGTTACCGTTAAGAAGCAGAGACACCAAATCACGGACCTCAAATCTTTTTGTCACTTTTAATAAAGCTCGTTTATAATATTTCTTTATGTGTGTCTCCTCTCCTTGGGGAGGGGAGACTCCTAACTTTATCATTAACAACTGAAATGTTAATGAGAATATTGTTATGTATTATTTAATACATTCTGCTAATTTGACTACATAACTCAAATAACAAAAAAATTAGAAAATGCAGAAAACATAAAGGAGAAAACTGTCCCATCATTCCACTACTTAAAGGAAACCACTCTTAATGATCACCTTATTGGTTGGTTGATAGATTATTTGGGAAGGGGAAACTGGAAGGCATCCAACCTGCCAAGTTGATCCTGGCCCTTTTCCTTTGCAGCACTTGTCACAGATGAAATAATTTCATTCTTTGTGTGATTTCTTGGGGGGAGGGGCTATCTCTCCCTCACTAATATATACATATAAACTCCATGAGGACAGGCGCTTTTTCTGTTTTGTTCACTGCTGTATTTCTAGAACCAAGAATGATGTCTGACATTATTAGGCACTAAGTATTCCTCATAGTACTTTAATGAATGAGCATAAATATTGTCTTATTTCTTTGAATAGTCCTTGCCTCATTGAACTTCTCCTGTTTAAGCAATGTTGCATCTTGTTATTTAAAGCAGCATTATAAGCATATTTCCCTAAACTTTTATGGGGGATTCTTAATATTATGCTGCAAAATCAAATGCAAAGTGTATTGAACATTATGCTTTTGAAAGCTTAGTATAGGATTCCTTTGTGTTGGTTATTAGATGACTGCCCTGTTATTGCATTCCTTGTATCATCCCCTTCAAGCTCCTTTTCTTTGGTCTCCATTGCCAAGAATGGCATGGATCGAAGGCCATGCCTTTCTTTAGCAAATCCTTTTGGCCTCACTGATTTTTCGAACCTGGCAAGCTCCTGCAAAGGGCCTTTACACAAAGTATTCCCATGCCTGGGAGACTCTTCTGTGCTCTTCAGAGGATGGTGCGTTCCACTCTGAACTTGACTCTCAGTTACCCAAAGCAGGCTTTCTTGACATGCTATCGGAGTTTATATACATTTATCACTGTTGGATACTTTAATTATTTTTCTTGCATATGTCTGTTACTTCTGTTCATCCAGCTTTTACTAGAATGTTTTCATGAGAACATGAAACTCATTTTGTTCACTGTGGTATCCTGTAGAGAGAAGAAATAAATTAGGCAACGCTTTATCTGAGAAACCCTGACTAGATTTACATGCCCTACTATGTGCTAAATACTAGGAATTTGAAGATGACTATGAGATCCTCCCTGTCCTTGGGGCTGATAAACTAGAAGAATTTATTTATTTCAGCACAACTATGCACTGAGCCCCTGATATATCAACAGGAATTGTGGGGGATAAACCCTGAATGAGGAGCGATTTGGCAAGGGTGGTGGGTGGTACAGTTCTAGGTAATAAAGACAGAGNTGGTACAGTTCTAGGTGATAAAGACAGAGAATAAAAAACACACATCATTAGATAATTACAGTTTTGGTAAGTGGTACAAAGGAAATAACTATGGATTGTGAGAACATGGCCAGGACCAAGCTTGGATGGTTTGATGCCTTCCAGATACCCTTACCTGCTTTTCTGCCAGAAAATTAGAAATTCAGATGTGTTTATTTAGTGGTCTTTGGATACATGACATAGATACCCTTTCCCTCCTTGTGTCGTAAGCAGCCATGTATATTTGCAACCAGAGACACCCATATACATCAATGGCGTTAGGCCAAAAAAACCAAGCTTCTAGGATGATTTTGCTTTAACGGTATTTGGACTCTGAGTCTGAAATAGCCATCACTAAGAAGCCAACCTGTGTGTCTGTTCATGTTGTCCTCTTCCAAACATAAAATTCTGTGAGACATGAATGTGGATTAGACATTACGACGTAAGTCAAATGACAGGACTAAGAAAAAAAAATAGAGTAGAAATTAATGCATTTAATCCTAAAAAGGGTTTAATTAATGTCACTTAAATATCTGATCATGAAAAAAGGATTTCTCTTGCCTATGGTAGTAGGCTTCATTTTGCAATGGTAACGTGATTTGGGAGTTTTTATTCCAAAATGCTATGCTAACTAAGTGACCGAAATATCCACAAACTTTTGATGACACTTTAATTTTTTCAAACCAACAAAATGGTGAGTGAATTTCATGGGGGTGGGGTGGGCAGGAAAACTTACAATAAAGTAGCTTAAAAGAGAATTCTCTCTTGTGTGAGTATTTTATTGACGAGCAGCTGTAGGTAACTCTTTACTGCCCTCCCCTGATTAATTTTAGAAATGCTGCTTCTTTCAGAGAAATTAAACTCCTCTATCATTAGGAAAATAAATTCAGTCATTTCCTCTGATGGATGAATTTAAATGGCCTCTGTTCTGGGAAGCAATATCTCCTATGCCTCAAATTGCTGCACATATTAGCTTCTCCCCAAAATTAATAACAAGGAAAGAAACCACAGCATTTAATTAACACTATCTCAGAGCCCGGGGATCTCCAGATTGGTACTAACTTTCTTCCCTTTCCAGAAGTATTGCTCTTTCTCATTAAAAGAATAGAGGTGGGAATACATAAACCGAATGAAGCTCCCTCCTTCATATAGTCTTNATCTAAGACAAAATTGCAGAAATCTCTTTTTGATCACATGGGGCTAACAATGATATCCCTGCTGATAATACTCTTCATAAAGAAGAAAGCATCTGTGTTAAAAATATGAAAGTCTGCTTTCTTATACTTCTGAGAAGAGAGATTACTCTTGCCGAGAACACTGGTTACCGTTAAGAAGCAGAGACACCAAATCACGGACCTCAAATCTTTTTGTCACTTTTAATAAAGCTCGTTTATAATATTTCTTTATGTGTGTCTCCTCTCCTTGGGGAGGGGAGACTCCTAACTTTATCATTAACAACTGAAATGTTAATGAGAATATTGTTATGTATTATTTAATACATTCTGCTAATTTGACTACATAACTCAAATAACAAAAAAATTAGAAAATGCAGAAAACATAAAGGAGAAAACTGTCCCATCATTCCACTACTTAAAGGAAACCACTCTTAATGATCACCTTATTGGTTGGTTGATCGATTATTTGGGAAGGGGAAACTGGAAGGCATCCAACCTGCCAAGTTGATTCTGGCCCTTTTCCTTTGCAGCACTTGTCACAGATGAAATAATTTCATTCTTTGTGTGATTTCTTGGGGGGAGGGGCTATCTCTCCCTCACTAATATATACATATAAACTCCATGAGGACAGGCGCTTTTTCTGTTTTGTTCACTGCTGTATTTCTAGAACCAAGAATGATGTCTGACATTATTAGGCACTAAGTATTCCTCATAGTACTTTAATGAATGAGCATAAATATTGTCTTATTTCTTTGAATAGTCCTTGCCTCATTGAACTTCTCCTGTTTAAGCAATGTTGCATCTTGTTATTTAAAGCAGCATTATAAGCATATTTCCCTAAACTTTTATGGGGGATTCTTAATATTATGCTGCAAAATCAAATGCAAAGTGTATTGAACATTATGCTTTTGAAAGCTTAGTATAGGATTCCTTTGTGTTGGTTATTAGATGACTGCCCTGTTATTGCATTCCTTGTATCATCCCCTTCAAGCTCCTTTTCTTTGGTCTCCATTGCCAAGAATGGCATGGATCGAAGGCCATGCCTTTCTTTAGCAAATCCTTTTGGCCTCACTGATTTTTCGAACCTGGCAAGCTCCTGCAAAGGGCCTTTACACAAAGTATTCCCATGCCTGGGAGACTCTTCTGTGCTCTTCAGAGGATGGTGCGTTCCACTCTGAACTTGACTCTCAGTTACCCAAAGCAGGCTTTCTTGACATGCTATCGGAGTTTATATACATTTATCACTGTTGGATACTTTAATTATTTTTCTTGCATATGTCTGTTACTTCTGTTCATCCAGCTTTTACTAGAATGTTTTCATGAGAACATGAAACTCATTTTGTTCACTGTGGTATCCTGTAGAGAGAAGAAATAAATTAGGCAACGCTTTATCTGAGAAACCCTGACTAGATTTACATGCCCTACTATGTGCTAAATACTAGGAATTTGAAGATGACTATGAGATCCTCCCTGTCCTTGGGGCTGATAAACTAGAAGAATTTATTTATTTCAGCACAACTATGCACTGAGCCCCTGATATATCAACAGGAATTGTGGGGGATAAACCCTGAATGAGGAGCGATTTGGCAAGGGTGGTGGGTGGTACAGTTCTAGGTAATAAAGACAGAGAATAAAAAACACACATCATTAGATAATTACAGTTTTGGTAAGTGGTACAAAGGAAATAACTATGGATTGTGTGAACATGGCCAGGACCAAGCTTGGATGGTTTGATGCCTTCCAGATACCCTTACCTGCCTTTCTGCCAGAAAATTAGAAATTCAGATGTGTTTATTTAGTGGTCTTTGGATACATGACATAGATACCCTTTCCCTCCTTGTGTCGTAAGCAGCCATGTATATTTGCAANCAGTAGCTTGAATACAACTTTATAGGAAAGGCATTGCTCTACCTTCTAGCTTGCTTATGGATTTTAAAACAGTAGGCTGGGTGAGCAGGGGTCCCATGTAATTTAGAATCACGGAATAGTAGGGCCAAAAGTGAAGCGGAGATAAACAAATCTAGTGCTAGCCCTTGAATTAAAATGTGAGGACACTGAGACTCAGAGAGTGAAGTGAAGCTCAAAGTCACACTCCAGAAAACAGAGGTTGATTCAACCAGCCCTGATTTCTTTTCTACACAGATCCCATCACACCACCTGGGTTTGGAAAAAGCTCTCTTCATCTCCCTTGTGTAGATCTGGGTTTCCGTTTTCTTCCTTTTTTAAAACCTTAATGCTATTGTGCTGCCACCTGGTGACAAAGAGCATGTACTACAGCTACCGGACTAGGTCAAGCCCACTTCTGTATTCTTTCCCTCAACATTTACTGAGGTTTCCTGCCTGCCTGCCAGCCATTGCTCTATGCGCTGAAGTTTCAGCAGTAAAGACAAAATACAATGTTCCTTCCCTGGTAGAACTTACGTCCTAGAGCAGAAAGAAAGACAGCACAAGCATGATATGATTCATGAGGACAGTGAAGAGCAACAAAGCAGCAAAGCAGGTAGGAGTGTGTGGGCAGAAAGTTGCAACTTTTAGTAGTGTGTTCAGGGAAGCCTCAGTGAATACGAAATTTGTGAAAAGATCTGAAGGAAATGAGGGAATAAATCATGACAGTGTCTGGGGAAAAATGACCTAGGAAGAGGAAATGCAAAAATGTCGAAGGAAGAGAGTACTTCCTGTATCTGAGAAGGCCAGTGCCCCCTGAGTTGAGTGACAAGGAGGGCGTGGGGGACAGGACAGAGCAGGGCAAAGATTGGGGAAAGGAAGGCCTAGGAGGCCTATGGGCTGTAGCAAGAGTTTGGCTTTTCTCTTGATGATATGGGGAATTACTCGGGCTTTGTGAATAAAGGTGTGACATGAAGCGCCCTGTGTTTTTACAGGATTTCTGTGACCTCGGAGTTGTAAATACACAGTGGTGCTAGAAGCCGAGAAGCCAATTAGAAGGCTGAGGCAGAGTGATGGAGGGGAGCACCAAGGAGAGAGCTATAGAGGGAATATTCTGGACATGTTCTGAAGTTAGAGCCGTGAGTTGATGTAGAATGTGTGCAAAAAAGACAAGTCATGTTGATGGAGGGGAGCACCAAGGAGAGAGCTATAGAGGGAATATTCTGGACATGTTCTGAAGTTAGAGCCGTGAGTTGGTGTAGAATGTGTGCAAAAAAGGCAAGTCATGTTGATATTATTATTATTTTTTTTAGATTTTGTTTATTTATTTGACAGAGAGAGACAGCCAGCGAGAGAGGGAACACAAGCAGGGCGAGTGGGAGAGGAAGAAGCAGGCTTCCAGCGGAGGAGCCTGACGTGGGACTTGATCCCAGAATGCCGGGATCACGCCTTGAGCCGAAGGCAGACGCCTAACGACTGCGCCACCCAGGCGCCCCTGATTACAAAATTTTTGACCTTAAGATGGAAGGATGGAGCTGTCAATAAAATGTGATAAGGAAAGGCTGAGGAAGAGGCAGATTTTGAGGAAAAATTCAGAAGCTCAGTTTGGGATATTTTCATTTTTATATTTATCTACATATTTACCCCCTATGGTACTCTTCATTCCCTTACATAGAACCAAATTAGCAACTGTCTGGTGTAATTTTCCTTCTATCAGAAGAACTTCCTTTAATCTTTCTTTTAGTGAGCTTCTGTTGGTGATTAACCCCTTCACGTTTCCTTGTTGTGAAACAATCTTTATTTCAGTTTCATTTTTGAAAGTTATTTTCATTGGCTATAGAATTCTAGGTTGACAGTCTTCACCTTTTCTTCCAGTACCTTCAGTCTCCTCATTGTCTTCTGGCTTTCATAGTTGCCGGCAATTCTATTGTCATCCTGGTCTTTGTCCTTGGAATTTATTATACCTTTTTCCCCAGCTGCTTTTAAATCTTCTTTATCATCAGTTTGCAGCAATTTGATTTTGATGTGTTTTGTTGTGTTCCCCTTTATGTTTCTTTTCTTTGGGGTTCTTTGACTTCTTGGATATGTGGGTTTATAGTTTTCATCAAATTTAGAACATTTTTGGTCATTATTTCTTCAAGGACTTTTTCTATCACTTCCCCTTTCTGGGTCTCCAATTACACTGTGTTGGATAGCTTGGTATTGCCTCATGGGTCATTGATGTATTGTTTTTTTTTTTTAATAAGTCTTTTTCTCTCTGTTCTTCAGTGTGGATATTTTCTATTGCCTTAAGTTCACTTCGACACCTTTAAGTTGATCAATCTTTTCTTTTGTAGGGTCTAATCTGTGGTTAATTTCTTCCATAGTTTTCATTTCTGATGTTATACTTCTATCTCTATGAATTACATTTGATCCTTCCCTCATAATTTTCATGTTTTCTTCCTCTTACTTGAATATATGAAGTATAACAGTGTTTGAAATTCATTGTCTGCTAATTTTACCGTCTCTGTAAATTCTGGTTCTGTTGCTACTGATTGACTTTCCTCCTGGTGATAGATCATATATCTTGCTTATTTGATGCCTTTTTTAAAAATTGAGGACAGACATTATAAATTTTATGTTGTTAGGTGTTAGATTTTGTTGCATTCATTTAAATAGTGCTAGACATTTTTCTAGCATGCAGTTAAATTACTTAGGATACGTTTGATCCTTTGAAGGTCTGCCTTAAGCTTTGTTAGTGTGAGTCCAGAGCTCCCTGTAGTCGGGGTCTAATTTGTCCCCAACATTAAGGTGATACTCTTCTGAGGACATTACTTAATGCTCCATGTATTAAAAGGTCTTTCTGCTTTGGCTGGTGGAAATATTAAGTTTTCTCAACTCTGTGTGTCCTTTTCTAATAGAATTGTTCTACTGTTTTTGGAAGATTCCTTTTCCAATCTCAGTTTCCTTTCACCTACATTCACATCAGTGCTCCAACAAGACTTGAATTGTCTCTGTGTAGATCCCTCTTCTCTGGGATCTGCTTCACAAATTCTAACTCTGTTAGAGTCTCTGAACTCAAATCTCTGTCTTCTCAACTCCATTGGGCTCTGTCTAGGTTCCTTCTCATTACTCTACAGTCTGGAACCTCTTTCCAGGCAATTAACTAGGGCAAGCATGGGCTCACCTTGTTTGTTCCCCTTCTCTTGTGGATCACTGATCACACTCCCTGTTGTCCAATGTCTAAAAACTCATTTCGTATATTTTTTTCTGGTTTGCTAGTTGTATTATGTTGGGCTGCTAGTAGTTCAATCCAATCCCTGTTGTTTCATCTGGGCATGAATCAGAAGTCCCTAGGGTTAAAACGCTAGATGTGTCTGTTGAATATGCAAGAGAAGATGCCATATCAATATATGATATTGGAATTTAGGGGATCCAGAGTGGAGATAAACATTTATAATATAAATTTATCACCTATTGCCTTGGATAATTTCCTCCCACCTTTGGCTCCAGCCCCCTTATCAACTAAATCGTTCCACATTCTATCCTATCAGGTCTCAACTAAGAAAGAGACAAACTAAATAAAATAAGATGATACAGTGTCATTGAGTTACTCTTTCCCGGTACGTATTTATATGTTGATAAGGCCCACCCAGGGTCAATATCTGTGCTAAGGAGGCACAAATAGATTTTACCTGAAGTGCCAATTCCTGTCTATTAATAGTAGCCTCCTGAAGTGGTATGTACGGAAGGAATCTGAGGCCATGCCCAGGCTCAGGGGGAGAGAATGCCATGATTGATTACTAATTTCTGTTGTGGCAGCAGGGGAGAGAATCAAGACAACTATCCCATGTGTTTACTTCACCTGTCTTAGCATAACATAAAAATGGATATATTTGGGGCACATGACACATAAATGACACAACATAGACTGTCAATTATTCTGCTTTCATTGAGAGAGATATTAATTATTTCTGAGGAATAACTCATTAGTATATTCTCCCAACCCCAAATTAGTCAAGAACACAAATGCCTGTTTCATTTTCCCTAGAGGTTGGAAAATAGAACATTTTCTTATGCAGACCATAGGTAGTTTCATTTGACATAATGGAGGGCGGTGCCAACAGTCTAAGGAAACCTCTCCTCTCTCCGCTTTCTCTGGTTGGACTCATCACTAAGACCTCACTGTCTTTCCTGTAGCAGGGGCAATCTAAAAAGGACAAACTTCATTCTGTTACCTAAGAATTAAGACTTACCTGTAATATTAGAGCTAAACCTTCTTTAGATTATCCTAAGTTGTATATTCAAGCTTGGTTTTTTGGGGGGGTTTTTGAGAGGTGGGATGGGGGAGGGGCAGAGGGAGAAAATGAATCTTAAGCAGGCTCAAGGCCCAGTGTGGAGCCTGACGTGGGGCTCAATCTCACAACCCTGAGATCATGACCTGAGCTGAAATCAAGAGTTAAATGCTGAACCAACTGAGCCACCCAGGCGCCCCTTTCAACCTTGTTTGAATAGTGTTTGGGTACAGTAAGCTCTCAGTGAGTATTTCATGAATGTATTACTGTGACTTTTCCACAGCCTATTTCCATTAATGTGATACCTCAGCCTGTGTTTAGGATTTTCCTTGGAGCAAAATGTTGACGCACTGGGCTCATCTCAGGAAAGTTGGGACACCCAAGCCACATAAAAGCTACCAACCGGGGCAGGACAGTTGTCTTCAAAAAGGTGAACTTAAACAAGATGCCAGAGCCCAGCATAACATGGAGGTTCCATCATTCTGTACAGAGCACCTCTCGTAATTCCTCTTATGTTGACTCAAGTAGACTTAGTTGCACAAGGGAATTGTGTTTGCAGTTCAAGATTAGTTCAGCTGGACAAACATTTAATTAGAACTTACCCTGTGGCATGATTTCTCAACCTGAGCACTACTGACATCTTGGGTTGTCTAACCCTTTGTTGCACAGCACCGTCCTGTGCACTGTAGGATGTATAGCAACATCCCCGGCCTCTGCCCACCCGAGTCACCCTTGTCGGTCTCGATAACGCTTACAGACATTGCCCAATGTCCCCAGGAGTACAATCACTGATGCTTGAGAATTGTTGCTCTACACCCTCCCCTTTGTCAATAAACCCTCCTTGAATGGTCTTATTTTAGGTATGACATCTGTATCCTGTTGGAATTTTGGCTGATAAACAGTGTGTACAAAGCGAACTGAACTCAATGTTCATTTTGTAAAGTACAAGGAGAGATAAGTATTTGGTCTTAGAGAATTTGGTTAACTTATAATTTTAAAAAATCACTTTGTCTAGTAGAATATGTGTTTGAAGTGCTAAATCTGGAATTAGGTAGAATGTCCAGTCAGCTACCAAAGTATTCAAGACATGTGATTTAAAATGCCTCAGATAAGCTTTCCTCATGGAATGAATGGGGAAGAATTGTGCAGAGAGATGGAGCCCCTCATTCTTGAGGATGGTTGGAGGAATCCCCAGCCTGTTGTCCCCAATAACCTACAATTAGATTTGCTTACCTCGACAAGCCTATGGATGTAGTTATTTTTTATATGTAAAGTATGTGAAAAGTATGGGAACAGTGGCCTAAACTAATTCATTGACAGTAAGGGTGGTAAAGAGGGTCCGGATTTCCAAAATACTGAAGAGGCAAACTTGATTTGACTTGATGCTTAATTAATGTGGGGTAAGAGACAGTGATGAGTCAAAAATGACTCACGTGTTTGGTAACTCATGTAAAGTGGTGATTTTGCCAATTAAGATTGGAAATACCAAAGGAAGAACATGGTTAGTGGTTCTCATTGTGTGTTTTCCAGATTAGCATCATCAGCACCACCTGGAAACTTGTTGGAGATGTAAATTCTGATGCCCTAACCCAACACATTGAATCAGGGACTCTGGCTGTAGGGCCCAGAAATGTGTTTTAACAAGATCTCTAGGTGATTGTGATGCTTGGTAGAGCCTGAGAGCCTCTACGATAAGGTAATCATTTCCATCTGAGATTTGTTGAGTGTTCCAGAAGGACATTCAGGTGGAGATATGCAAGGGACAAACCTACTATCAATGTCAGTCTGGTCAGCCATATGCCTGTATGCGGGTAGCGGTGAATGAAGATGTCGGGCTTCTTTTTTTCCCCATCTTTATTTCCCTAAGAGAGAAGATAGAATCATAGGGAACATTTCCTTTAGGAAAATGACACAAAAATTTGGATAAGTGATGGTTATAGAGTTTACATTTCAGTCTTAAGACTACTCTTACCCTCTTAGCTCTGGACTTCTGGTAAGTGATTAATTGGTGGATTTATGTTCATCCTTTTCTACTATTGTATTACCCTTAATTACTAAATGGCTTGAGTACTTCCTGTGCACAATTCTCAAGTAGAAGCAGGGATATGCACACGCGTTGGAAGGTACTTTGGTACCTTCTGGACTCATCGCTAGGTGTCAGGAGCAACAAGAAAAAAGGCAGGAGTGGAGAAGTGGTGAGCCAATCTGCCTCCTTTCTCTTCGCCCATCAGGTTTCTTCTATACAACAGTCAGCCATGGCCATTGGGCCAAATTGGCCCACGAAGAGTTTTTGTGAACAAAATTTTATTGGAAAGTTTCCATGCCCGTCAGTTTACGCGTTGTCTATGGCTGCTTTTTCACTACCCAGCAGAGTTGAGGAGCTGTGACAAGCATAGTACAAACTGCAAAATCTAAAACTGTCTGGCCTTTTACAGAAAAAGTTGCTGACCTGCTTTAGACCAGTGGTTGTCAAAGCTCAGCTTGTATTGGAACCCCTGGGAGGGCTTTTAAAACAAAGGGCGCTGGGCTCTATCCTCGGAGTTTCTAATTCAGTGGGTTTGGGGACACAGCCTGGGATTTTGCATTTCTTACAAGTTTCTGGGTGATGCTAATGCTGCTGTTCTGGGGACCACATTTAGAGAACTACTGCTTTCAATAGCAAAGTTAAGCCCTCAGGACACCCATGCCTAGATCAAAGCGAACAGCTACCCTCAAGGCGCTGTTTCAAGTTCTGTCTCTACCTCAGCTTGGAATATCACTTTTATGAAACTCCATTTTCATCCTCTGGGCCTTTTTTCCCTGTTTTCCCTCCTTTCCCGGGCTTTGAAACAGGAAACTTGTTTTTTGAAAAAAATAATTCAGGGCGCCTGGCTGGCTCAGTCAGAAAAGCATGCAACTCTTGAACTAGGGGTCGTGAGTTTGAGCCGCATGTTGGGTGTAGAGATTACTAAAAAAAATAAAATAATATAAACTTAAAAAAAATAAACCTGAGAGTTTTCTTACTGTCCTGAGATGAAATATGTTACAATTTTGGCATCCAGCTCTTTTTAAGAATTAGCAACTATTTTAATCAATGATTTTTTTCCTTTTGCTTTACTCCTATATCTATTTACCCTATTCCCGTACCATATTAAATAAATAATTTGAAGACACAGTGTTTGTTTTCCTTATTTGAGTGACGGCTTTGAAGGAGAGGAAAACAATATGTTTTTTTTATCAGAGACATGATTACATCCATCAGCTTGAAGTAGAATTTAGGGAGAAGTTGAGATTGGGTCCAACAGAAGTGGTGGTTACTTTCCCCATCCTGATGAGTTAGGTCTTCACAAGATTGTTTCATTATTCTGTCAGGAGTGCTGTGACTTATTACTAAAAGCAGGTTCAATGATAAAAGCTTTTGTAACATCCACTGTTCAGAACCATCCATGTGGCTGTTCCCTTCCATTCTTACAGAAATGTAAATGTGACCGCCTATGAGTTTACCTTGGAAGAAAAGCTTGATGTAACTTAATTTTGAACTTTAAGTTCATAGGAAGTAGGGCTATATTTTAGTGCACGACCAGCTACCAATAAAGAACTATATCCATTCGGTTGCCTCATGAACAGGCAATAATATTTCTCTTCCCCCCCTTCTCATACTATATGGAAGAAACTACCAAAGGATAATGAGGGTTTATAAGACAGTTTATTTCTCCCACTTTCTTTCTGCCTTGAAAAAAAGTAAAATTGGTAGTAGGGAAATCTGATTAACTCATCATCCAACTTTCTAAAAAACCTGAAACTCAGGCTCTGATTAAATCATCATCCAACTTTTAAAAAAACATGAAAATTGATGGACTGTTTGAGTGAAGAGTAAGGAAAACAACCACCCAATCTATGAATTTCTCAGCCACAATGAAGTATTACCAGCCACTTTTTAAATATGAAGTGTACTAGTACTGGTTCCATCCATTTATTATAGATTTTATGCCTCAAATATATTCATAATGTATTACAATGCTGAAGTTCATTCCTCACTTGTTTATATATTTAGTATTTCTCCCTTGGAAGANGGTGTTAGAGGGTAGAATGGTTACTCCAGTTATACCTGGAAGGTAGTCAGTCACTTGAAAAGGGGATCCTTTGAGGTGCTGGGAATATTCTGTTTCTCAATCTCAGTGCTTCTTTCATGAATGTATTTATTTTGTGAAAATTCATCGAGCTATAGATTTATGATTTGCGTCCTTGATGTATGTTAAACTTTAATTAAAATGTTTATTAAATAAAGTATAATAAATTAGGGTGACTTAGAAAATCAATTCTGCTTTATTTATAGCTGAAATTTTCGTGTGTAAAAGTTATCTTTGAATTTTGAAAATATGCTAAAAGTTTTGTTTGTATTACCCAAAGAACATTATTCTTTGTGCCTGGGCATACCTTCTTCTAGTTATTGCACCTGGGATTTGAATATTCCGCCTTGCTTCTGATACCATGCTCAGTTAGGACAGCTGTCTAAGAAAACACACAAAAAGGGCTTCCCCCCCTTTTTATAAATTTATTATAATTTGAAGGTTCTTAGCAATGACCCTGGAAAGATGATGATCATATCTGTTTCTCCAGCTTACTTTTGTTACTTGAAATAACACTTTAGGAACAAAACATGATATATATATATTTTTTTTATTATAATAGGATATATATATAATCCTATAATATCTATCTATCTATCATCTATCTATCTATCTATCTATCTATCTATCTATCTATCTATCTATCATCTATCTCTTCATTCTGTAATATAGGCCTGGGAAGGATAACAAACATTATCTATTGGCATTTCTGCATAAGAGTTTATCAGATCCTGTCCTAAGATCTGTCAGCCAGCTGATGGTAGTTCACTACAGAAGTTACGTAATCAGTTGTTTGGGCTGGAGATAGACAGGACCAG